>NW_025814035.1:1215532-1462566 GCF_021917145.1 Hypomesus transpacificus | reverse complement strand
AGAAATGCTTGACACATGCTTGTCTCAAAGACAGTATTAACTTAAATATCACACTTATCCACATTTACAGACGTATAACGTCCGTAATGCTAAGGCGACCCATTTTGGAGATTAAAAACTCGAACTAGGCAAAGAAACACCTACCTATTGTCTCTTTACAACTGTATATATAATTCAATCTTACTTACCGGAATCTTGTCCTCACTCGAAGACTGTTGCATACTGATGCTCTTGGGGCACGCAGATGAGAAAACAGGAACAAAACAAGTTACAGTTAGTATCTGCCGAGTGCACTAAGAACATTGTAAGAACACACACCCCAAGTCCTTTTGATATTCCGTCGAAGGACGTAGGAGCGTCTCATCTCTTCTGCTGTGATGGCTTCACCTTGAAAGCAGCGTTTTCTTTTCTATTCTGGATGTCAAGCTAAGTAGCCTTATCATTCGATACCCATCTCGCTTTTACGTAGTCGTCTGATTTCAATACTGTAAGCGCACTGCCGCCAAGTTCTGCCGTGGAATTTGGCAGAGCGCACCTCGGTATCACCAAGGTAACCGGTGATTGGTCAGATCGATCATTCGCTTAAGGAGGGGACACCTGTGCAGCAGACCACACATGTGCTTCGGTCGGTTTTGCAACCAGGCTTAATAACTTGGTGGAACGAACATAACGTTCTCTTAAAAAAAATAAAAAATAAACGTCTCCCCTTGACAGCCTTTATAGCCGGACTCAGCAAACCAAGCAATTACATTGACTAATAGCCTAGTGTCGGTGTGACGCATTGGGCCTACTTGATTGCTAAACCACCACAACCGGCATATCATCAAGTAACCCTGCCCAGGTTTTAGAACGATCCAACTAACCTTCGTGGCAGCCGGTTAAGTTGTTTGCTAAACCTAGTTTGCCCCCTTGTTTTTCGTTTTGTGTGAGACCGCCCACAGATGTTCCTGTTGTGATCACAAACAAAAAAAAATGAAAATGTTCCTGGTTTAAATAAAGATCTGATCAATAACATTTTGTGAAAAAAGGTAGGCTACCTGACTGCGTCCCATTAGTCGACTTCAGATATTACAAACGTCCGCTTTCGACTCCTCTTCTATTAGATAGATTACTCTTGAGATGAGACATGATCCAAAAGACTTTCGATAAATTACCTGCTGTCCCAGTCTTGGTTAAACAGCAGTTTCGAAGCATTTCACGAAGGATGCGATCAGATACTGCATATTAACAGACGACTTCCTTGTACAGTACTGATGCTGCGAAGGATAAACAGGTGTAACCTATGCGGAAGTAATTCTCACACCTATGCCGACGCCCAATTAGATCAGCCTAATCAACTGTGACCCATAAAAGAATATGTGATATAATAGAACCTAAATCTATTTTCTATTTCTCTGCCCAGTGTCCGTCTCCTACTATAGTTGAATGTATTCAGACTTTAGTGAACGTTTTATAAGATAAACTTTTTCTCAAACGTACCAAGGCAATAGGAGAAGGAAGGGAGTAAACACGTTTAGCGTCATGTTACGACATAACAATGACATGACAATGTAGGCCTAATTAGAGCTGAACACGTTCGCAATACTTAATTCAAGTCAGATAATAAATTATTTGACCCTGTCTATCTGCCATTTAAAGTTTGTACCTTATAAACTACATTATTATGGATGGTGTTGAGTTCCTCGCCTTGTTAAATGCTATAATATTAAAGGATGTCGAACACTGAAAATGCAATATGTTGTGCTCTTCCAAGAGATCCGCCGAAATGTTTACCTACAGCACTCACATAACACCCTATAAGTGTGATGAGGTAAAAGATACATGTACATCTTTCTTGTAGGCTACACATCATTAGTGACAATAACGTCTCAAGTTTTTCCTCCGAACGGTGGTCGAGGCGGAGGAGAAAAAGATTCGGACGGACCCCAATAACTAAACCCTGCGTCATCACTCCCTATGCCATATACCTACTGGCTGTGGCAGCTTAATCTCGCAGTTCTGGGGGTCAGCGTCACAGTCAAAATACTGCGAGTCCAATCGACCCCTGGAGAAGGCGCGAGACAGACTGTGGATGCTTCGGATGGAGGAGCACTCGCTCTGGGCAGTCGCGATTCCGGGGTGTGGGACTCCATTCCACAACTCTGAAAAATATTTACATGTATGGGTTAACATGGACTGCCTGCCTTGTTTTGCCTGTGTGATACTGTAAAATTGTGATTTTTTTTTAGGATAGAGTGTAGCCATAGTAACGTTGTGGCTCTGCTCTTCAATTCAGCACCATGGATAGCTCCACTGCGAGCGGAGTGCTCTGATTTGGCCCTCCTGTTTCTATGAACACATGACTGGAAAACATGGTCCAGCGCGTTTACACACTCACGTACACACTTACAAACAAGCACACTCACACACAGAGAGACACACACGAGAAAAGTGTGGTGTGAGTCCACCGGCCGCAAGAAAGTGTCGCCTTTCAAAGAGAGAGTGGTACAAATGACCAATGCGTCCTGTGGTGTTTTGCTTGAAGCAAACATATTTCTACAGAGCACGAGTAAGGTGATGGTTTGCCTTTCTGCCTGGATGTTTACCTTTTTACCGGGTCACTAAAATAGGCTGAACAGTAAATAGCTACTACTAAACGCTTACAGGCGCTAAGGTTCGACTTCGGACAATACATTGAAAGCCTACATACTTCATTTAAATCTAACTCTTCTTCAGTGTAGTAGTCTTACTTGTAGACACACATTTAATTTATCCGCGTCCCTTTGCGCCACGGTATACCTCGCTGCATGCGCACCGCTTCCCGTCGTCCTGACCCACGCGGCTTGAAGGGGCGACGAGTGACCGTATGGAGGGGCAAGACTAGTCTTTCTAAAGAGTCTATTCTAGAAGTAGGGAACTCGGGAGGAGATGTGACATCTATCATAGGCTACTCACCTGTGTAGGAGGACGGTGACCTGCGGAGCGCCATGGCGCCGCTGATAGACTGTCGGACAGGTGAACGGGGATGGCAACAATGATGTAAGGAACCACAATCCTCTCTCATTCTCTCACTTCTCTCTCTCTCTTTATCTCTCGTTTTAGAAGGTGCAGGCTTAAGGTCACGGGGGCTAATTCCTGGCCTCAATGACTGGGTAACTTAAGGCTTAGAGTCGGCCCGAGAAACTAAAAACATGTAAAGCTTATGGGCTGGGAACCCCCGCGATACTGGCAGGCCTTCTGTTTGGTTTAGGAATCGGTCTAGTGGCCTTGTCTTCAGTTGCACCTGAATGTTTTACAGATCGTAATGTAATATTGGCAACAGATCGTCTACATTACCGAAATCAGCAATAAAGTTTAATTTGCTCGTCCTTGGACCATCTTTAAACTAATTGTCCAAGTAGAAGCGAGAAACGTTAAATGTAATAGTGTGAGATACAAGATCGCGTTGCAAGCGGATTCTGTCGTTAAGAGTATACTTGATATGGTACACTAAACATCACATCCACAGCGTGCACACACGTGTACACACACGCTACCGGCACTGCCGTGTCTCCGGTTTCCCGTAGCACCGCTGACATATTGATCCTTGTTAAATATTAAAGTGTTTAAATAGAGGAAAGGAATACTGTTAAGTTCAACTTTAAACGGGTTTAAGGTCTCGTTTTCAATATCACCATTTCGTATGATGATACTGTGGTTGTAGAAATCGGTTTGACCTTTCACTTTTGGTTCTTGGGACTGATACAGAGATATGCTAGGACACGCTCAGTCTGGGTCTTTGTGTTCAAGGACAGTATGTCACCATCGTTAAACTTTAATATTACGACGGTGGATGTACACAGTAATTGGGGGCAACCACTGGCAATGCAGTTCACACGTATTTTGTGGTAGCAGCGCGGTTGGCACAAATGGCATTCAGGGATCTTCCACCCACCATTACATCCACACATCTATCCATCCGTCCATTGCCACCTCCAAAATAGAATGAGAGAAGATTTCAACCTTACTTCATCAAGGCACTTGAAGGCATGTCCCATAAATAGACTGAAGTGTGTCACACCTACACATCTTCCTGAGATACACACACCCACACTCATTTCCTCTGCTGCTCATGATCTGGTTAATTTCCTCCTGGAAAGAAGAAGAATGGAGAAAATGTCACATGCTCCAGCCTGAGGAGTCGATCCGCAACGGCTCATTCATCCTCATCTACTCTGGCTGCCTCCCTCGCGTTCAATCCCTTACACACACACACACACACACACACACACACAGGAAATGTAGAAGGATGGGTTACAAAATGGCCCTTGACAAAGTGTTGTAAGACCTGCACCAAGTCTCTGAATATTGGGCAGGAGGTTATTCTGTTTACCAGAAGGACTTGCCTGGTGATGATGATGATGATGATGATGATGATGATGATGATGATGATGATGATGATGATGATGATGATGACCTGTTGAGACCATTCCACAAGTCTAGCGGGATGGCACTGTATATAGTGGCATCGTGTGGCCATGTGCAGTATTACAGATACTAATGTTGACTGCGACACCATATCTATTGTGTGTTGGGAGAAGGTCTGCCCTCCTGTGGTAGTACAGCGAGATAGTACAGCGTTCTGGATCAACATCGATTCAATCATGTCAAGATATAAAATTATCTGACCTAAAGATTATTATTCTGGCTTCAATGTATCCAGGTCAGCATGGAGAGATTGGTAAAGTCATTCATATTCTTATTCTCAGTGGCGGTTCTAGACTAATTTTACTGGGGGGGGGGGGGGGGCAGTGTTTAATCAGAGGGGCACATTAAAAAACGGAAACAAATGATATTTAAACATTAAATATTTTAATTTAGCTTTACATTAAAATCATACGAACGGCATTGGCTCTCCCTCTTTCAGCTCCTCAGCTCTCTCAATACCATATGTTCCTCTAACCTTTTTATTTACTGGGGCAAAAAAGGCTGCAATGTCTCTTCCTTGGTTCATGATGACTACTAGAAGAAGAAATAACGATTTTTAAGATTTTTTTGTAATTCTGTCAGCTCAGGGGGGCCACGGGGGGACATTTTTACAGGTGTAAAGGCCTGTAGGCCCCCATGTAGAACCGCCACATTCTAACACTTCGAATTATGTTCCATACAGGAAGGGTCCACTAAGTAAATACCATCAAACAAGATAAGGTTTTCCCCAACGATAACATGTCGAGGTTTGTACATATTTGCAATTTCTCCGTGCTGAACTAACAAGCTCCAGCTCCTGTTCTTCCACTGCCATTTTTTCGGATTATAAACCGATTTTGGGGGTAATCGTGAGGCGTCCTCACCCCCTTTCATTGTTGATGTCTTTTTGTGGAAAATAGGCCTAAGTCCTTCCTCTCCTTAAATGACCGTGCCCTGACAATTCCTGCCTCTTTCTAGATTTCGCATCACCCCACAAGCCGGGTGGGGGCCTTTGAAGGGAGTCTTTGTCGCTATACAGAGGGGGGTGCAGCGGCGCTCGTTAAGACCCGTGTTGTTTCAGAACGAACACACGCAGCCTTTCATCCTGCGCTCAGACTCGATGCCACCGCCGTGATGCTCTGTCTGTCTCTCTTTCCCTCTCTCACTGTCTCTCTTTCTTTCTCTCGATGTTTCTTTTTGTCTGCCTCTGTCCCGCAAACCAGAACTGTCAGCTCAGAGCCCACAGACCTCATCAGAGAAACTGGGAAATAGCCTTTGGGTGTTCAGAACCGTAACATTGGTGTAATTACGCGCCATCTGGTACCCATATTCCTATTAACATTGATTTCATGACTATTTTATTATCATCCTTGTCATCATCTGTAGTGCATTCCAAAGGAATCAACTTGACTTGGCAAAATATTACGAATTCACACAGGCAACGCACACACACACAAGCACTTTGAGAGACAGAAACAGAGAGTATCTTGTATTGTTAGTGTGTGTGTGTGTGTGTGTGTGTGTGTGTGTTACTGTTTGTGTGTACTCGCATATGTTTGTCCATGTGTGCATCAGGAACAGTAGCAGTGGGCTCATCAGACACACCACTCACATTGATTCCTTTGTTTTGAGGAAAAAAACGGTCACATTCTCACCCGGGCCCTGTCATCCACCCTAATGCTGGAACACAAGGCCTTCAGAGAGACAGGGAAAAAAGCAGAGACAGAGCGGCGGACAGACAGACAAATAGACAGTGAGATGGGGGGTCTATAGGGAAAACACTTTTTCTGATGTGTACCTGAGTCGGAGAGACAGGGTGACACACAGAGACTTAGGCTTAGCCCTCGAGTTCATCCTGACTCTTAATTACAGCCAGCTGCCTAGTCAGAGTAAATCAGCCTTCAACAAACACAGACACACAGACACACAAACACACTGCATTGATTCAAAGGGTGCGTTACAAAATTCTCACTCGGGAAAGAGATACGGTGAACTTTGGTCTAAAGAAACAAAGAGGGAGCAAGCATTTTCCTCTACCGACCACACTTGAGGTGGGAGTGCGCTACACGCCACTACATATGCATTCGAAGCACGCTGCAGGGCAGAGTGAATGAGTTTGAATCGAAGTGATCAATTCCCCGCAACTGTCAAAGATTGCTTTGCACAAATTCGCTGTTCAGTCATTCCAGCCACATCATAAAGTGGACAACAGACAAACAACATGGCGTTGCTGACGAGTGGAGAGTCGTGCATTAAATATGTGCTATTCGTCTTCAATTTTGTTTTTTGGGTAAGTCTTTCATACTTTAGTTTGCTTTGGGATGTGCAAAACGTAAATGTTATGATATAACAGTGGGGAACTATGCTTGCCTTCAACTTCCCTGAATATAGCCTGTATGTGATACGTTGTAATTTTTTAGAATACACGTTATATATATTTTTTAATAGTGAATGTGTTGCCGTGTTGATTTGAGGTCATACGTGAGCGACATTTTTTATCTAAGCCATCTTCTTGGCTGCAGAACACCTGTTGAGCGACGCGTTAGTTGTCATGCTGCGGAGGATAACTTTGAGTGATAACCTTTGATAACCCTACATGTCTAGGTTTCTTTAAAACTGCGCACTATACACCATAGGTTACCATGATTCCCTCTATGTTACTGGGGAAGAAATCATTTATCCAACATTAAAGTGCATGTCATTATATATATTGGTCAGCGTATCAACGAATTACACTTAACATGTAACATGTAACTGAACAACGACATAACCCCAATTTCCTTAACGTTGCATTTTTTGTGTAGGGGAGACCAGGGTTGGTTGGCACATTTTTCACTGTCTGCCTATTTCTCTGGTATCATTTATGTTAGACTATTCTAACCAGCAGCAAATTAAACGTTATGGTCTGAGCTTTAATTAAATGAAATGTAACTGATTCCTATGTCTATTAACTACACGTAACACATTTCCAATATCTTTGTCATACAATTTTGTTTCTGTGACTTTCAAAAGGACCAAAAATGCTGTGTGCCAACCAACCCCGGTCGCCAACCAATCCCGGTCTCCCCTAATTTCCAAATACCCACCAATCTGAACCAATGTATTCCAGCATTGTAGTTTGTGTGTGTGGGGTGGGGGGACTCAGTATTTCAGTATCAGTATATAATATAAAGTAGTTTTAATTATGTATACCAATATTAATCCCAAGCTATTCAGACCTTTTGTGAAACCTTTTGTGAGGGTAAGGCGTTTGTGAGGTGCAATAACGGTAACACTGAGCCTACTACCAAACCAGTGTGTGCCAGTTTAAGACGCGATATAACAAAGTAGTCTTGTACTTCCCAAAGGGTCAGATGGCTGAGCGGTTAGGGAGTCGGGCTGTTTATCAGAAGGTTGTTGGTTTGATTCCCGGCTGTGCCAAATGACGTTGTTTCCTTGGGCAAGGCACTTCACCCTACTTGCCTCGGGGTCGCTCTGGATAAGAGCGTCTGCTAAATGTAAATGTAAATAGGTTGCATTTTGTATTGTTTGCTAAATGTCAGAAAAGCTGCAGCGTCTATAGTATATAGTGAAAGTGCGTTATTGGAGAAGCTGGGAAACGGCCAAGTTACCAAACATTCATTTCATGAACACCATGTTAGAAACCAATACTGCAACATATCTTAGAAAAAGGTATTGAAACCTGCTGGGGACTAGATAGGCCCGGCTGCAGGAGAAACACGCCATCACTCGCCACCAGGTGAAGCCATTGAGCATAAATTACAATGGAATTGTAGTCTACCTCTGTATTCTACGTTCAAGAACCATTCATATATTCAACACAGTATCGGATCAAATTATAATTACCATCGTATACCATGCAAATATTGTGTGTGTGTTTCTGTGAGGGCCCTATCTGCTTTGTTCATGCAAAATGGTACAGAAGCCATAGGCTTGTGTCCACACACCTGAGACCTGATAGACCATCGCTGCCATCGGCTCCTATCTTTATCAACCTAAAATCTGCTGTGTATATTTCCCAGGTCTTTGCCATGGGTGTGTTACTTTGATAATATTGTTTGAGCTCTCACCACCTGTTGTTGTCAGGTAACATCTCTGTGGAGATTATAACAAATATGGCAGCCTGGGAAAGGATAAGCTACATTGTCAGAATTGGGGAAAACACAAGAGAAACAATGTCTACCTCCTCCTTGCTGTTTGTTTCTATTTACTTTAATATCCTGCTGCCCTTCTGTGGGTGGAGGAGAGAATAGAACGGAGAGGGAGAGATAGAAAGAAAGGCTGTCCGTGTAGGGACAAAGACAGTTTTGTTGTTTTCTGAGTCCAGAGGGAGAGGAGGGCTTGAGTTACCTTCTCTGAAAAACAACAGGGCCTGCAACCCAGAAGTGGGAATTAAATGTCCTGTAAAGTTGTTTCTAAATGTAAGTTAAGGGTCATCTTTGTCAAACACATTTTTTAAACAACAACAAAAGCATCAATAAATAGGATATTTAAAGTCTGTCTAAACTTCTATCCCTTTCTAATGTACTATGAGCATGTCAAGTGTATTCATGTGTTAGTTTTCAATTGATTTAACAGCTTCAAACGTCTTTGCGGAAGGGGGAGTGGACACATATTGCTGAGGCATGGTCATTAGAATATGACTGGGAGGAGAATTAAATGGTTTTATTTGGAATTGGAAGAAAGCAAACAGATTGTACTCTATTTCTTCTATAAACAGAGTATAATGTTTTTTGACAATAAGGCAGTCCTGCTGTAAAGTGTTCATGCTATTAATGTGACACAGAATACATCAAAGTTCATATTGAATAATGACGTATTACATTGGAATGATTTACCATACACATTTTCTTTTCAGGGGGCAAGGGGGACATAATGGTTATCATAATAAACTGTATCAATAAATGTTCATATCCCAAACATATGTAAAACATACATTTATTTATAACGATTAATAAATTAAATACATTATTTTATTCCTTTTTTGGGGGCATTAATGAGCAATCCGTTGTCTGTAGGTTGTATCAGTTTTACGGGAATATCGCTCATCCTCCTATGACTTTCCGCCATCCAAAACCACAGACCCGCCCCCATCCCATGATTGTATAACTGAAGACCAGGTGTGTAAAAAGAGGGTGTGACTCCCAAAAAATGCCCCCTCCCCTTTAGTTCCCTCCCTCTCTCCCCTCCCCCTCCCTCTCAATCTCCTGCACTGCCTAAAGAAGAAGTGAGGACTTCAGGTTTAATTTGCCAGGGTAAAGCTCCCATTTCAGATTATTTTCTTCACCGGACAAACCTCAGCTTTAAATCATCACAATGGGAGTCGTTGGGGGCATGAAATGCATCAAGTACCTGATCTACATTTTCAACCTCTTATTCTGGGTAGGTTCTCTCTCTCTCTTCCTCTTTATAAGGCTAGTTGGCAAGAGAATGTTAGTGTTAGGACGTGTGAAGATGGAAGTTAGACAAGTTGGACTACACTTTTTTTCAGTGTGGGCGTTGAACACTTTTGCTCCGTGTGTTGGTTGAGTTTGTGAGGCAAACAAACATGGGTGTGAGTTAGCAGTTTCCACCTACTACCAGTGAAACAATACCACATTCACTCTCGATAGACAACTGGTCTGAGGGGCAGGAAACGGAGAGCACAGAACTGAACTCGACTGCCAAATTAAATGGACGTTGAATGGTAGATAACCTCCTGGGATTTAATCACCAGTCACTGTCTGGAAACCTGACAGAGAGGTTTAGCAAAAGGTGGTGGGGGGTGGGGTGGAGTGAACTAGTTTGTGAGTAGCCAATGGGGGGGGGGGGGGGGGAGGGGGAGGGGGAGGGGGGGGGGGGGGGGGGGGAGGGGGTCAGTCAGAGAGACAGAAGTGGATCAGATGGCAAGTTTCCCAGCCCTCTGATTTAATCCTCCTCTCAGACTGGCTTCTTAGTGTGTAGTGTGCTGAGAGGGGAAAGAGCTTCTGTGACGGTCTTGAGGTGCCGCACAGCTTGGTCTGAACCTGCGGCTGAGCACTTCTGGGAGTGTCTATGTTCCCAACTGGTCCGGGCAAGTGGATGAACATGCTCTCCCAATTCCAATACAATAGTTGTCTTCATTGATGTGGAAAGCCTGACTGTGTGTGTGAGTGAGTGTGTGTGTGTTTCCGGATTAGCCTGTTGATTTAATGAAACATCCCAGTCCATTGCACCAGTTAGGAGTTTGATCTAGTAACCCTGACTAGTCACTCTCCTGATCTGGTCTGCCTTTCCTGATTAGATATCTGCTTGCATACATGAAGGCCTTGTCTATAACCTGCAATCACAAACACACTCATCCTCTTTATCTCTGTCTCTCTTTCACACGCACGCACACACTCGGCACAAGCATTACTAAAGACATAGCTATGCAGAGCTTGGCCTAATCATTGTTTACGGCGGAGTTTCTGTGTACATAGTCACAGTTTGCGTACAAAGAAGCAGAAACTGGTCTACAATTGCCGGAAGTAGGTGCCGGTTGATAACTAACTAAAAGTATGTAGAGCCTGACTTTTCGCTTGTCAGAGGACTTCATGTTGAAATGGTTTTGCTTCACTCTGTCTTGTAACTCAGACAGTTCATTGACCATAACCACTGATACTGTTAGAACTCTGCACTTCTATCCTGTTGCACCAACTTTCCACACTTTTTTCACCTCTCTTTAGATAAGTATCTGCTATTTGAACACATTTTAATGTTGTAAAATGTTTGACAATCTTTGGCATGACATTTCTGCCATACTGTTATTCGTACTTTGACAAGCAAACTCCTAACACTGTCTGAGCCTGGTCAAACCTTCTCTGATAGTGATAGAGGTATCATCACCCTATCCCCATCCACACAACTTATAGTCATGACTGGATAGCAGATTTCAGCTTTTGAAATGAGAGCTAGTAAAAAGGTTCCCCCTGAGTAAGGGAATCTGTAGCAAAATCCCCTCCCTCTCTCGTGTGTGTGGAATGTTCAGGTACCTGCGTGCTTCTGAAATTATTCTTACATTCTGACAGCCTGACAAAGGCAAAATAAATGCTGGAATGTTCCTGAGTTATGAGTTATGTCCTTGACTAAATGAATGGTGTCAGTGTCTAAAGTGTTGCAATTCAGCACACTTTTTTTTGCCAGCCAAATGTAGTTTTACTGTGTGTGTGTGTGTGTGTGTACGCAGTCCAGGAGGGTTGTTGTATGACCACACACTAATTTTGTTCCAGACACATGATGATGAGTCATGCTAAATTATTCAGTTTGGAAAGTGGTTCTTTCCCACAAATGACAGGGATCAGGTGAAGAGTTTGAAACATGTTCTTTGTCTCAGCTAACCGTGCCACAGGATGTTAGTAGGAGATATTGGGTAGTTGAAAAACTAACTGTTACCCATTTTTTTTAATGACAAAAATCATGCATTTATGTACTGTGAAATCTGCTATTTTTTAAAATATAAGGGGTCAATACATTGTAAAAAATTTTCAGTTTTGTGAAACATTTTCAGTGAACTGCACAATAAATGTCTTCTAAGGAAATAAGAAATCAAACCGGTGGACATTTTCTGTCACACCAAAGGACATTTCAGCCTTTTGTGTAAGTTAATGATCATGCTTTTCCTCAATAACTTGTCATCAGCAGCTAGCAAGTTACATTTCCATAATTCCATAATTAAGTTTTTTTCCCTGAAAAATATATGGCCTACTTTAGGGGTGTCAGACCCAAGGACAACAAAACTTAACACTTCAGTAGTCTGAAAAGTTACATATTTGAACAATTCTGAAATATAAACTTGAATGTGAAGATGTCAGGGGCTTCACAGGGGTCTTCAGTAACAATACATTGAATCCTTAAGCTAAATAAAGTTGTTTGTTGAACAGTGGCGTGTTCAGGGAGTGGCCTAGGGTGGCACGGGCCACCCCTGAAATCTGATTGGCCACCCCAATATCCTAAAATGGTCCAGCTCTTCAGCAGTATGTCAGTCTTCTAGGGGGATCACGTTTCACAAGCACAGACGTCATGGAATCATGGATATCATGGAAATGTACGGATGTGAGGACATGGTTACCAACGCCATTGTTTTGTTATTTGTGTGTGCGTGTGTCCGTTTCTATGGGTTGAACAGCATGACGAACCGGATGCTTATCAATCATACAGTCACACACACACAAAGCCCCACAAAGTTTGCAGTTAGTTTCATAATTCATTTCATCTTTTTTCACATTACGTACTACCTCTTACTGAGCTATGTATGTGAACTGTCTTTAATTGGAGGGTGAGAGAAATGTTCTTGCCTGAAGTGGTATTGGAGGAGTCCTAGTCTGTCTGGTTAAACTGCTCCCATTTATTCCAGCCTGTTTAGAGGACAGTATCTGTTAAGTCTTGTTAGATTTCATTCTTCAGCTCATTCAAACATTGTGGAAGAATAAACAAACACACATCCGATTCCTCATGATACATTCATTCACACATCATTTGATCAGAATATAGATATGTATTTAGACACAAATCAGTTGCCAAGGAGGCAGATGTAGACCTGATTGTGACCTGGTCGTATGGACCTCCTTCGAGGTTTTGTGAATATTCACAAAGACTGAATGAGACTGACCTATAACACAACACGATAGGATTCGACTGGATGGAGGAACTGAAGGCGTTTTGTCGCGTGATCAGGAAGTTCTGAGGTTTATTTATTGACTTCACAATGGCTCACAGTATCAGGTTACTACAGATATATCGACATTTTCATATACAACAAATAAGATCAACAATGAATAAATCCAGTTTCACAGGATTCTACTGACCGGGAGAGGTCAGTAGGTAATGACATTCCAATAATTTTGTGTGTTTTGTGTGATCAGCTGGCAGGGACCGGAGTCCTGGCAGTGGGATTGTGGCTTCGCTTTGATACGAAGACTGCAGGGATTTTTGAAGGAGAAGACTCTCCCTCTGTCTTCTTCACCGGTGAGTACAGCTTACAGCTCTTGCCACTCCTACACCAACCCCCCCCCCACCACCAACCAACCAACCCCACTTCCCCCAACACACACCTACCTCTACACGCATGCATACTCACCCACGCAACACTTCAACCCCAACCCTGAATTCTTCACCACAGGCTTCCCTGAAACCTTCCCCCAACCCTCCTAGCCCCACACACTGCTACCTCCACCTCTATATGCAAGGACATAAGTAGCACTTCAACCCCCACCCTGAATCTCCCTTCATCACACCTTCAAACACTTTTTGTTTCTTTGTTTCTTTGTAAACTCCTCTCCTCGATCCTGTTTCTAATGTTTGAGATCTCACGGCAGATTAACAAAGTTGGAAGTTAAGAGGAATCATGAGTCAAGAGGAATCATGAGTCAAGGAATTTAGAACGCCTCTTTGTGAGTCGGGTGGGTTGTCGTGGGAACGGGCAACACCCTGTTATTTAAGCGGGAGGGGAGGGGCCTAAGGAGCCAGTGATGTCATAGTTGACAAATATGGATTCCCACTGGCTGTCTTACATCAACACAACTGTGAAAGAATTCTAAACAAACTCAAGTGGTTGCCTCTGAATATAAACATCGATTTTCTTCTGTCACATTGTCCCTAAACTCCTCTTGAAAACTGTATGACAAACTTAAGATGACTTCAGAAAGCAGACTGGTTTCATTCCATCAAAGCAGACCAATCCATTTCCTGTCCCTAACCTGTTCTTGTCAGGTGACACCACATTTAATCCTAACCCTAAACCTAGGGACACTTCACATATAATCAGGGATTTGTTGATATTCCAGACAAATCCAACTCTGTTCTCATCGTTATTTGGAGGCAGATGTTGAGATGGCCTATGTTTTGCGTGTGTGTGTGAGAGAATGTACACTAGCAGTCCTGTGCCTTCGGCAGAGCAGTTGAGGCTCAGTTTGTCCACACCAGGGCCAGCCCTTCAGCCTGGTAGTATACACACACACACACACACACAGTGACAAGAAAACAAGAAAAAAAAACACACACACAGCCTTCTTTCTTTGCTCAGGGACAGGGACATCATTGTGCTTCCTTTTGTTTCTGTCCTTCATTCTCTCAACTTGAGAACCGTCCAGTCTCCCTCCCTTCTCTCATTCCAGCCAGAGACTGATTGCTAAATTCAGTAGGCGTGTCGACCATAGAGGCCCGGTATGAAATGACAAGCATCTTAACCACAGGTTTCCGTGAGGGGAGAAGCTGTTTAGAATAGATAAGGGTTCTACATCCCCAATTCCAAAAATGTTCGGACACTGTGTAAAATGTAAATACAAACAGAAAGCAATGATTTGCAAGTCTCGTAAACTCATGTCATTAACGAGAGATCACAGAAAACATATCCAATGTTTAAACTTAAGGAATGTACAATTTTAAGGAAAAAATAAGGTTTATTTGGAATTTGATGGCTGCTACACATCTCAAAGTTAGGATGTAGCCAATAAAAGGATGGAAAAAAAGTAAGTGTTACTAAAAATAAACAGCTGGGGAAACATTTTGCAACTAACTACGTTATTACAAACAGGTCAGTAACATGATTCGGTGTAAAATGAGTGTCTTTAATCCTGCATTTCTGATAGAATGGGGGTGCATTAGTGCTTATAGAATGGGCAGCTTGCACATCTGGAAAGGCACCATCAATGCTGAAAGGTGTATATACAGGTTTTAGGGCAGCATTTGCTTACATCCAGACATCTTTTTCAGGGAAGACCTTTCATATTTCCGTGAGACAATGTTAAACCACATAGTGCGTTTGTTAAAACAGCTTGGCTTCATAAGTAAAAGAGTCCGGGTGCTGAACTGGCCGGCCTGCGTCGAGACCGTGTGCCAGTCAAAAACATTTGGTGGGTCATGAAACCAAAAATATGACAAAGAAAGACCCAGGACCCGTTGAGCAGCAAGAATCCTGTATCGGACACAAAAGGGACAACATTCCTCTCCCACAACTCCAACTACTGGTGTCTTCAGTTCCCAGACATATACAGACAAAAGAAGAGGGGATGCTACACTGTGGTCAACATGGCCTTGTCTCAATTATTTTGAGATGTTGCTGCCATCAAATTCAAAATTACTTAATTTTTTCCTTAAAATAGTAAATGTAATCAGTTTAAACGTTTGATATGTTTCTATGTTCTGTTGTGAAGAACATGATGAGATTGGCAAATCATTGTTTTTTTGTTGTTGTTTTTTTTACACAGCTTCCCAACTTTTTAGGAACTGGGGTTGTATTTGTAGGTACTGTCATCAGTGTTGCTGGTGTTAACCGACATATGTAATTGTGGTGGAGGCCACTTCTGTGACAGTGATGGCATGAATCATAACCTCACTTGCATCAAGTGACAAGAAAAATGACACACTTGTGGTCTCAGTAAACCCCAGTACCACAGTTGTCCTGTAGAGTGAGCCTATGTGTCATTATGTGGGTTGGACAGACTGGGGGTTCCTTTCATTTCTGTGTGTGTGTGTGTGTGTGTCTTTCAGGAGTATACATCCTCATCGCTGCGGGGGCTCTGATGATGGTGGTTGGCTTCCTAGGCTGCTGTGGCGCCCTCAAAGAGTCGCCGTGCATGCTGGGATTGGTGAGGAGCTTAGTTTCGTTGGGCCTCACCCATCGGATAAACTGCTGCATCATCGATTTTTAAAAGACAATTTAAATAGCTGAGAGTCTCATTACCCTTCCCTCTGCTTCCAGTTCTTCTTCTTCCTGTTGGTCATTTTCGCCGTGGAGGTGGCTGCTGGGGTATGGGGTTTGTCGAATAAAGACAAGGTGAGCTCGGCCGGATGTTCGCTTCCCTGCCGTGATGCTGTGTATCCCACCACCGTTGTTGATTTACTGTTTCTCTCCCCCTCTCACTCACGTTCCATTTCTACACCCAGGTCGTGGAGGATATCACCGAATTTTACAAGCAGACCTACAACAACTATATGACCACGAACCAAGAGGCCTTGAAGGAGACACTCCGTCTAATCCACTTTGGAGTGAGTTCTCACGCGCAACTCTGATCGATTTTTCTAGCAGAAATGCAGTTTTGTTTTCTATGGTAGAACCCTCAGACTGGTAAGCAGAACTAAAGCTGTCTCGTCCACGTTTCCCCCCCCCGGAACACAGCTGAACTGCTGCGGCATCACAGGCACTGTGATCGACAGCGCCAGGGACACCTGCCCCAAGAAGGAGGGACTGGAGGCCTTCATCACCACGGTAACAAAGAGGGTTAATGAGCTCTATTTAAAGCTGGATTCTACAGGTGGACTGTGTTGTTGACGTCGCTCGTATCTCTCCAGAGCTGCCCCAGTGCCATCGATGAGATGTTCAACTCCAAACTGCACATCATCGGAGGTGTGGGCATCGGCATTGGCGTCATCATGGTGAGTGTCTTAACCAATCAACTCTCAGAATTGTCGTTTCTAGCCAATAACATTTCAGGTTGTGCACCACATTGTGTTCTCCCCAACTGGCCATTAGGTAGATGTATGATATCATGGTGCTTGCTGTGTAATGCTATGATGATGAGATTTGGTAGCTGACTGCGATATCGACGATCTGGAACCGTTTTCGATGTCATGGTTGTGGATTGACTTCTACTCCCTCTTCATCTCTGCAGATCTTCGGTATGATCTTCAGCATGCTGTTGTGCTGCGCCATCAGGAGATCCCGGGACATCATGTAGACAAACACAACCTGAATCGTACCCTTAACTTACTGTCGTCCGTCCTGGCTTCACTTAGTTTCAGTCTCCAAATAGGTTTTAATGTCGGTTGCTAAGACCTCACTCACAAGCTCCACACTGGATGGAACCGGTCACCTTTGAAGGTGTGGAACCCCTTACCGCGTTGAGGATGAAGCATATTCATTTTTTATTGAAGTCGAGCTCTTCAGGATGTATAACGCCTTTCGATGTTTGCCACAGTTGAATCTTTTATTTTTACTAACTTGTGTGTGTGAGCCTCTCATTTTGTCTTTAAACTACATGTGTTTTTAACTTAAGAGAAGTATGATTTTATAAGCAGTGGATTTTTATGCAGACGTTTTGATGAAAAGATCGTTGTACATCTTCCAAATGCCAAATAAAAGGAAACTAATGAGTGTGTGCCTCCAAATTGGTTTTGATTATCTAGTATAAATGCACTGGATATCTCTCTGGTCTACGAATGTAAGAGTGGATTAGACACGTGCTTTTGGCCGAGTGCGAGACGTGATGTTGCAGCCTCTGTGCACGTGAGAGACATGCCTCAGCGAGCTAATAGCTACGTTGTGAGAAGAGAGCGATAGACATTGACGTGGGAGCGAGAGATGCTCGTTGTGTTTATACAAGGAGAATTTGCCAAACGTTAAGAGTTTAATCAATTTCCTTTTACAAAATAAAGCATGATGCCTTCTTTACAAACATTGGGCTGTGTACTCCGAAAACATAACAAAACGAGGACACCATATCAGTTCATTTTCCTTAACATGGATGCTGTAGACGACCCAGAAACAAAGACTCTCTCCTCCCGCACGCGTGCGTTTTCCTCAGTCGTCCAAGGCAAAGTCGAAGGGCTGGAAGTCGTCTCGCAGCCGTTTGCAACACTCATCCTCCTCCTCTCTCGTCTGCTTGCACTCCTTCCAGTCTGCCCGCTCCGGAATGTTCAGCACGGCTTGGCTAGCCAGGACCTCCCTACACACCACACGGGACACACGTCTAGTTTTCCACATCTCACCTGTACTCGACCTCATCGATAGAATAGGGGAGTCTCCTTCTGCCACTTAGCAGCCTCAAGACCAGCGCGGTGTATGGATGGCTTACCGGCCGAACTGCAGAGGGAAGTGTTTCTGAATGCGGTGGTAGAGCTTCTCGCCGGAGTCCAGTTCCGCGTAGAAGTAGGGCGTCCCAGGGGGAGCGATCTGATAGGAGGACAAGAGATTAAGCGCGCGCACGCCGAGGTAATGACGGCTAGGAAGAACGTGTCGGCTTACGGGTGTTGCGTTTGAGCGCGTACCTGTTTGAGGTCTGTGTGTTCTGGGATCTCCATCATCTCTATGTGTTGCTCCTCAGCATGCACCATGAAGGACTCCTTTATGTCCTCAGAGGAGCACTTGTCCATGGGTACAGGTACAACCTAGAGGGGTGGGGTTAACCGGGTTAGCCGAGTGTGTGTGTGTGTCCACCGCATCTTATCTGTAAGCAGTAGCGGTTCTAGGCACGGGGAACCCGGCAGCCGCTCGGGGGGGGGGGGGCATAAACAAATGGGCAATATTTTCAGACTTGTGTTTGGCGCCCTCTGCTGGCATAAAAAAATTAGTGCTTTGTGTGGTCACACCCATTGTCGGTCCGTTTACGCGGGTTTGGGGGGCGCCAAATGTGCTAGGACCGCCACTGTCTGTTAGCATGCGTGTTCCTGCCTGCGTTTCTATGTGTGTCCTCGTGTGTCAGCTCACAAGCCCGAGTCTACCTGCAGCTGTAGGTGCTGGCTGCGGTAGTTCCTCTCAAACACGACGCAGCGAAGCCCCTTGCTCTTGTAGAAGCTGCGGACGGCCTCCTTGTAGCGCTGCAGCTCCTCCACTTCCTCCTGGCCCATGTGCACCACAGCCTGGATGTGGCCGATGGGCAGCACCAGCATGTGCTGCGGGGTTAGACCCCCCTTGGCCATGGCCAAATAACACTGTGGACAAGACACACAGACCAAATCCCATCCCAGGCAGGGGGGAAAGAGAGTGAATCGATTTTACATTTAACTTTTTATTTAACTTAACAGTTCTATCAAACAAACAAGAACACTTTTTTTTTTTTTTTAATAGACCCCTCAAACCTTTAACAGCTGTTTTGGTGCAAGTACCTCAGCGTACTCACATGCGTGCCAATGCTGATGACCAGGTGTTTCTCCACCTGAGGACTGGCCAGACAGAACCAGCAGGGGCCAGTGGGCTGGGCTGAGGAGAACGAGAAGGGGAGGGGGGGGGTATTAGACAGTACTCCCTCCCACATACTGATACTGAAAACTCACTGCAGGAGATAAAATGGAAGAAACTATGTCATGCCAGATCTCAGAAACTTCCAAACATGAAATAAGCTATGCTATTTAAACAAGATACACAAGCAAAGGAATCTCGTTCTCCCGCTTCAACAGGGACCATTGAGTAAAACGGGGTGGAATCTAACAACATATCTGGGTGGTTAGGGTTAGCACCACTGTAAATTTCGATGACATTGCATTTCTCCGTCACGACTCGGGGCACACTCACGGGGCCTGCGGGGCTGTTTGGGTGGCATGTCTCCCCCCCACGGCTGGCCGTCCCCTTCCAGGGGTTGGCCCTGGCCCTGCCTGTCCCCTCCGTCCCAGGCCTGTCCCTGGCCACGCCTGTCTTCGTCTGAAGGTCGCTTCCTGCCACGGCCCCTGTGGCCCCCGCCCTGCTTTTTGCTCAGGTCAAAGAAGAACTGGGAAGCCGGCTCCTGAGGAACAAGGAAGGGGACGGACGACGACAGAGTAAGAATAAGAGTGAGCGACAGACAGCAGAAAAAGAAGAGGTGGGAAGAAGAAAAAAAGTCAACGCTCTGTCCATACCTCCTCCCCTGTAGCCTCGGGGATGAGTATCCTCCCCTCCTCTCTCCCCGCCCGACGGTAAGGGTTCTCCGTCACATCCTGGGGTTGCTTCACCAGCTCCGCCGCGTCCATGCTCTTCAACGGCACAATGCTGAAGGCGTACAGATACTACAGTGCACAGGAAAACATGAAGAGTTGGTCTAGTATGGTGCCTATGGGAGAGTGGTAAGGTCGACGTGGTCGAAATGTCCCGTGTGTCGTGGGGGTGTCTTGCGCAACATTTGTGTGGATCAGAAAGGGATTTATTCGCCATGAAAGTTTGCACAGACAAGGAATTTGCTTTGGCAGGGAGATATTACTGGGTGCAGGAAGTAGGCAAACCTTCTTCTTGGCGGGGTTGTTGACGGTGGCCAGGGAGATGAATCGACTGACGTGCTGGGCGTTCTCCTGAAGGACCACGTGATTTCTTCAGGCACACACACACACACAAACACACGAGTCACTAGACCGTCTCGATGTGGATGGCCATGTGTTTTGCCCTGCCACAGAACGCACCTGTACGGCAGCCTCTCATAGTGAACTCCCTCAGTGGCGGCAAAGTGGTAGCGAGGCTTCAGCTTGTCAGCCAGGCTGGCGATGGAGTTGGATCCACAGAACTTCGTATTGAGCTCCTACAATTGAAGAAAGGCCAGATTAAGGGTAGACAAACTGAAGGTCGATTACCACAGAGACTCGGGGGAAATGCTTCCTTGATGGAAATGCAAGACAAACCAACAAACTGAAAACACACAGACTTCCCCTACAACCCGGGAGTCAGTAGTAAAGTGTGAAAATGGCCGTTTTTATATATTTTTTGTACATTTTTGGTGGCATTTCTGCCATTTATGATTTATGACTGACAGAGATGGTTTAAAAACTGCTGCTTACAGGGTTGTTTCCGTACTGCCAGACACCTTTGGGCCACTGGGAGGTGAGCAGGATGTCCACTCCCTTGAACTTGGTGTTGTTGGCCAGCGGACCCACGAGGGCGCCCAGGTCTTTGGGGGTGAAACAGTGCGCTGGAGCCGGTTCCTGGAGGGCCTCTCGCCCGCTCACATATGCTATCTGTAGCCCTGACGCCCCCGTGAACACACCCCGGCGCCCTGAGACAACACACACACGAATGATCAGTCCTTCAGGAAGCATTACATAGGATATGCCAACAGAGGTGTCCCATGCCCAGTATTTTTACCCAGGTAGGTGATGTTGTCAGCCAGCTCACAACCATCTGCACTGGGGAAGTACTTTACTGTTTCCTGGCTGGCTGCCCCGAGGATGTAGGTGTGGATGGGTGCTGCAGGTAAAGAAGAGATCATCGTTACTGATACATACCGACTGAGTTTAAGTGCATCATGAACAGCTTGTGATTGACTCAATTGGCTTGTGTTTTGTTTGTTTGCTAGTTTGTTGAAATTCTTACCTTTTTTTGCTCCAGATTTGAACTCCTGCCATTCTGCTTCGGCCTCAGCCGAGGAGCCGAAGAAGTCACCTACACATAGCAGTAGCTGCAGACAGGAAACGAAGTGTTATTTGTTGGTTATCTTTTTTGCAAGTGGGAGACAACAACATTCCGTAGTATTTTACTTACATCAAACTGGCCGCTCTTTTTCTGAATGGCCCGCACACGGTTGAAGAGAGCGTTGATTCGTCCTACCACATCGCCACATGCAAGCCTGCAATGAATAAATTAGTTCACTAAGACTACACCGGAGCGACAACACAGCGCAAGCACGAATGCAAAACGCTTCCCCGAGAAAACAAGCTATTGTAATTCATTGGGAAGTTGTGAAAGTTAGAAGTGAGAAAGAGAGGAGAGCAATGTGGAGCTATTTGGTTCAGCCAGCTAGACAAATTCGTCCCACACACTCAATGCACCTGTATAACGGTATTTAACCAGCTAGTGATGGTAATTCAACTTACACTCTCATCGGCTGCTCTCCCATTCCCGTATTGATCCGCAACTGATGTTTATAAACTCGTGTTTGATTTTCACGACACAGCTTGAACTGTACGGCTATTATAACCATCCGACTCCTTTTCTCACGGAACACATAACATATTTCTTCCGTCTTATTTCCACCTACTTGGAAACTGAAGAATCAACTATAAATATTATTTGGATAAGCATAAACAAATGTTGTTTTGTTTTCGATATTTACTTTAAGGCTTTCAAAATATTATGGAAAGGTCCTAACCAAGTCGAGACACTATAAAAGTGACACCATAAGGTTGCCAAAATTGTTATTAACAGCAACATTGGTTCTAGATTTAGATTTCATGGTTTTATTGTGCTATAAATCAGTGTATTAAATAATTTAATCTTGTCTTCATTGTCATTTTGATGATTCGTTTTATGGCCTCCATTATTAGCTGCGAAACTAAAGCAAAAATCGAATTGGGCAACCCAGGATCCATCGTACAGTCCATCCTGGCATTTGCTTCCATCCTGGTCTCTCCGAAGTGCCCGGACTAAAAACAGGAAGTAAGTAACAAAATCAAACCTAAAAATTCAGTTTCTGTTTGGGGCTGGAGGTTCTAAAGGGGCTGCGCCGGGTGAACGAGATGCAAATAAGCACTTTACAGAATAACGACCTTATTTATCGTTATATCGCAAAGACGCCATAAGCCTTCCCCCGCTGAACTAACATGGCGTCTAAGACTTTTCGTCTTCTTTCATTTAGCTGGCCAGTAAGCTGCCCTGTATGCTAGCAACATGCTAGGCTAGCCCACTACACTGTTATAGCCAGTAACAATAATATATGTGGCGGTGTTCCAACATTTTCGGTTTGGTTGCCTCAAATATGACTTGGTAGCTTTTATTGAAATAGTAGCTTTAATTGAATGCGTGTTCCATTGTCATATTCCATATATTTCTGTTAGTAGCTTGGCCATCACAGTAACACCTCAGATACCTTCCCTTCCGCTCCAGTCCTGATCCTTCCTAGCTCCACCGCTTCCTTTCCTACTCTGCACTTGTGACCTGAACGAAAATGAATCTGAATAATCAGATATATCACACACTCCGTTGAAATGTTGTCATTTACATACCACTACGGGTTAAATAATGAAGCGTCAACTTAGTCCCCAGGTGCAGCATGAGTAGGGAGGAAGAGGAGGAGGAGACAGTGACTCTAGGGACAGTCAACTCTGTTACACTCACCCAAGACAGTGATGGAAGCATCATACTGCACTGCCCATCGAATGGTGGGTCCCACACGCAATCACACACAGCACAAAATCCAAACACGATTTGTTCTCAACAATACAATTGAAAGGTATATCATTCACATCTCTTCCCTGTCACCTTGTGCGTCTGTGGGTCGTGTGCTCATAGATGACGACTCAGAGCCTATCCAAAAGAGACTACGGCTAACCAATGACGACCAAGATGACACAGACTCACCCCAGCAGTTCTCCGTGGTCACGCTCCCAAGTTAGTCTCTCTTTCTCCTCATCATGGCTTCAGAACTAGATTAAATGCTGAACACACGTACACAACTAAAACACAACTTATTCCTCACACAAGTCATTCTGCTCCGAGTGTTGTCACTGCTGACATGTGATGTCGTACACAGTGTCCGAAAACGACGACAGCTTTGAGGTCACGATGACTGCCACGGCTGACGATGACCTCACAGAAGAAGGCGTGGCCCAAATTCAGGTACCTCTTCTCAGATCTAACCTCTCCTCTGCCTGGTGCTGGTCTGTACTGGTCTTGGTTGAGTGGTCTGGACAAGTCAATACTGGTCTATATTGGTCTGTGCTGGTCTGGAATGATCTGGACTGATCTATACGGGTCTGTAATGGACTAGACCAGGGGTGCTCAGGGGCTGCTGTCCTATATATTCTAGATGTTTCCCTGCTCCAACACACCTGATTCAAATAAATGGGTTATTATCAAGCTCTGTGGAAGCCTGACAACGACCATTCATTTGAATAAGGTGTGCTGGATCAGGGAAACATCTAGAATATATAGAACAGTGGCCCCTGAGGACCAGGATTTGACACCCCTGGACTAGAGCAATCTGTGCCAGTCTGAAATGGTCTAAATTGGTTGGTAATTGTCTACACTGGACTGTGCTGGTCTAGACTGGTTTTAAATGGTCTAGATTGGTCAGTGATGGTCTGTTATAGTCTGGACTGGTCCACGTTGGTTGGTAATGTTCCGGACTGACAGTCTGTAAATGTCTGGACTGGTATGTGCTGGTATTGACTGGTCTGTAATAACTATCTTCATCTGATGTGTAGATTCTGCAGGATGAAGACCCCTTGTCTCCTGAGAAGAATGATTTGACCTCTCCTGTCAGCCAGGCCTGGTTTACCACCAAGGAGGACAAGGATACACTGGCCAACAAAGGTACACACCTTCACACACACACACACACACACACACACACACACGTGCAGACGACTCCAAGCTGTGTCATGTGAGCCAAGGTGCCATGATGTGATTGGTCGTTTTACAGGTCACAAGTGGAAACAGGGCATGTGGTCAAAGGAGGAGATTGATCTTCTCATGAGCAACATCGAGCGCTATCTGAAGGTACTTCTGACATGCTGAGAGCTGATATTTTGCTTCCACACACAAACGCACACACAGACGATAGCCCTGGTCCACCCTATCAGTACTGTTTAAATCAGAGACCTATCTTTTTGTGTGTGTGTGTGTGGCAGGGCCGGGGTATGGAGGACCCCGCTGAGATCATATTTGAGATGTCGAAGGAGGAGAGGAAGGATTTCTACCGCAGCGTGGCCTGGGGACTCAACAGGCCGCTGTTTGCCGTGTATCGTCGCGTACTCCGCATGTACGACAACCGCAACCACGTGGGCAAGTAAGTGGATAAGGCTCATCCACACGGAGGCACAGCATGATTGTTTGTGTTGTCAACGTGCACGTGTGATGGCTCCGTTGTGTGCTCTTGTTTCAAGGTACACCCCCGAAGAGATAGGCAAACTGAAAGAGTGAGTCGTTTTCCTTGTTTTCATCCTTCTTTGCCTGTGAGATACACATTTTTGTCTGGACACTTAGTGTCCAGAGAGCAGCTGCAGTTTGTAGTATGTGCCCTGATTAGTGTGTGTGTGTGTGTGTGTGTGTGTGCGTGTGTAGACTGAGGAAAAAGTTTGGGAACGACTGGGCCACCATAGGAGCAGCTCTGGGTCGCAGCGCGTCCTCCGTCAAAGACCGCTGCCGACTGATGAAGGACACCTGCAACACAGGTTGCACACGCACGCACGCGCAAGCCATCTGCTCGTTCACATTTCTTTTTCCAGCCTCATTGAATTGGCACGAGAAGCTTTATTGGTCCGCTGTAGTTCTTGTGATATTCAGGGTTCTGACGGTGTGAAAACGCGGATTTGAGCGTGACTTCGATTCTCTGAACGTGTGTGTGTGTGTGTGTGTGTGTGTGTAGGGAAGTGGAGCGAGGAGGAGGAGAGGCGCCTGGCCGAGGTGGTGTACGAGCTGGCGGGCGTGACGCCGGGTGTGGCGGTGACGGGGGGCGTGTCCTGGGCCTCGGTGGCAGAGCTGGTGCGCACGCGCTCCGAAAAGCAGTGCCGCTCCAAGTGGCTCAACTACCTCAACTGGAAACACAGCGGGGGGACCGAGTGGACGAAAGACGACGACCTCAGCTTAGTGCGCAGGTGTGTGTGTGAGAGAGACAGGAAAGCCTGGCCTTTTTTTTTTTACTGTTACTGATATGAATGTTTATAGAAGCTGTATCATTGAGGTGTTTAATGTCTGTGTGTGTGTTCATGTAGGATCGCTGAGCTGGAAGTGGACGATGAGAACGAGCTGAACTGGGAGGAGCTGTCCGGCGGGTGGAGCAGTGTCCGCTCTCCGCAGTGGCTCCGCTCCAAGTGGTGGAGCATCAAACGACAAGTGGCCAATCACAAAGAGCTTCCCATAAATGGTTAAAAAAAAACACACACACAAAAAAACGACTCATCCATCCCCTTGCATCTTCATACACTTCCTGCTTATCACCTTTCTTCATGCTGTGGTTCCCGACCCTGGTCCTCAGGGCACCCGTCCTGCATGTTTGAGATGTTTCCCTGCTCGAATACACAGGATTCAAATTAATGGGTCGTTATCCAGCTCTGCAGAAGCCTGCTTATGACCATTCATTTGAATCAGGTGTGCCAGAGCAGGGAAACATCCAAAACATGCGGGACAGGGGGTCCCTGAGGACCAGGGTTGGGAACCACTGCCTTAAGGTATCAACAAGCATTAAAGATGGAACTCTGTGTATGTGTGTGTGTGTGTGTGTATGTAGTATTGCTGAAGGGTCTACAGGAAGTGATGGAGTCTCAGGCGTCTGGAACCGGGACAGCTACCACCACCCCATCCCTTCAGATCCGTGTCACCCGATTGGAGGAGAGCAGTAACTCCGCCCAGAGTCCTGTCACAGCTCTACAGATACCTGTCCAGATCCCCTTGCAGATCACACACCTCTGTGAGTGTGCAACACGTGTGTGTGTGTGTGTGTGTGTGTGTGTGTGGGTGCCTGTGTGTGTGTGGGGGTATTTCACTAACTCTGATTTCTCACAGCCACAGACAGCTCCAGTGTTGCCAGTGATACAGAGACGATAACACTCAATACTGGGGCATTGCAGACCTTCGAGATCCTACCTGTGAGTTATACATACACACTCACTCAAACACATACGTCATCTTCACTTTTGATCTAAATATGTAAATATATATCTGGTGTTCCTTAGTCATTCCACCTTCAGCCAACTGGGACTCCAGGGACATACTACCTTCAGACAGCAGCCAATCAGGGACTGCCTCTCAGCCTGTCGACCAATCCCACTGTTACTCTAACAGCCAGCTCCTCCCCCTCGTCACCAGAACACATCATTTTACAAACCCTCTCGGTGAGTGTTTAGTATTGGACACAGAAACTGGCTTTAATATGCATAGGCATGTATTCATCTTACATAATTGGTGTGCGTGTGTGCTTATTTGTCTACCTACTTGTTAGGCGGACGGTTTGTGCCCTAGTGACGGCGTCATCATCCAGACGGTCACCTCTGAGCATGCCTCCTCAGAGCCGCTCAGCCAAGCAGAGCTGGTTGTGGAGACAGAAAGGCGGGGCGAGGAGGAGCAGCTGGCAGACAACCTCTTGGTAGACTCTTCTGGAAATGAACCTGCTGACCCCCAGGAGCCAATAGCAGACGGCCTTACAGAAAAGGTACTCGTCCCTATTCCCTCCACCCACACACACGCGTTGCAAATCCAAGGTTGTATTGTGGATCAAAAATTATGTGTGTGTGTGTGTGTGTGGTAGGCACTTGGTTCACCCACTGTCGAGGAGCAAGTGGTGGATGCTGGAATGACAGAGAGCACCGTGCTGATTGTTTCTCCAGAGAATATAAGCAGCACGCTGACAGGTCAGAACTTACTCTTTCAGTTTCTCTCTCTCTCTCTCACACACACACACGAGCTGACTGACTGTTCTTCTCTCCGTTGTAGATCCGATCCTTGAAAGCCAGGAGGGTTCTGATTGAAGGGTGAGTGGGACTAACGAGATCCCATCGCTCGAACCCAGGACAGTGGAGACCATGGTTCTTCCCAGTGCTTTTTTTGATTTTATTTTTATTTGCTGAGCTTGATGTACAAATCCACAGCTCAATCAAGCAGTCGGCATTTCAATCAGTTCCTGTCTGTGTCCAGAGGGGCCTTATGAGTTGTGGTCAGGTGGGATGACTTCATCACAGACGCACAGGAAGTTGACCTGGACGCTCACGGTGCTATTCTCTTGCACTTTGGTCTCTGTCTGAAAGGAAGCGAGTTTAAGAGATGTCGACCAACACAGTAGTGGTCCATTCTTCCTCAGCCAACTCTCCATTTCATCCACACAGACATCACTAAACTGTTACTAGACACTATTTAGTCCAAATGTACTCAAGGCACAAGATGCGTCAATCCCTGCCGATAAATATAATTGCGCGGTTTAGGAAAGGCTCAATTGTTCAAGGGATTGGTTGACTGTGAACGTTCATCCTCATCTGGCTCTTTGTAACAAGACAAAGTTCTACTCACATGAATGTATTTTTGTCAAACACTTCTTTACAAATGTGTCTACTGAAACAGGATCTGTCTTTTTTCACCCTCTGTATTCGTAGGACCATGCCCCTCATCACAATCCTAATCCATGTAAATATTGAAGAGCACTAATTTGCCATATCTTTTTTTCCAGTGCTTTTTTGTGTTTATTTATTGTGTAATAAAACATTCTGAAAGCTTTTTCATCACTCTTTCATGACTTTCATCACTTGAAGGAAGCACAGATCATTTTAATAAGTGGTAAGAAAGTGAGTGGTGTGAAGGAGGTAACAGCATAACAACTGCCCTAATTAGTAATGAGAAGTTACTTATGCTAGGATTCGTATCAGATACTCACAACAAACAAATATTTGAGAAACAGAGGTTTACTGGGGTTTTTTGGGTAGACCTCCAGGAGGGGAATTGTGTTTTAATATATGAAAAGAAACATTCAACCATGAATGAGTTAAATAAGGTATGGAAAAAAAACATGTCCAGATATTTGAGGGTTAGAAATTGTAAATATGAAAGGGTATTGTATAGACATGCACAGGATTAGAACACGGGAGGTAGATACATAAACCTGTCTTGTTTTAGTTCTACCAATTCTAGTCTGTATAATTACACTTTTGGGCAAATGAATCTTTGCCACATAATATCCATTTACAAATTCCCCTTACTATATCCCACATTCTTGATGAATACAGGACTTAAGGAGCCAGAGTCCAGCCAGGGTACATGATTGTTTATTACATAACATATTACATAAAAAAGCAACAAATGGCTTCAACAATCCTAAGGTCATTACCATGTGCAGACACCACAGTTCAGGGGTCACCCATTGCATAAAGACATCTCCTTTATTGCTCTAACTGGCTCAACTCTGCTGTCAGCTTGGCATAATTGACTGGTACTTCCATCTGAAGAGCTGTAGTTGGCCTATGTGCGTGTGCATGACTGTGTAGACTTACTATATTCACATAATACAAGGTTGGGTTCAACATTAGTGCAATAATTGGCAGACATTTTTGTATATTCATGATTTGGATTTAGTCACCTGAAAATAATTCTGAATTGACACAATCTGGAAATGGAATTGAACCCAACCTTGATGTTGGCTTAGTTGACAGAAAGAGACAGCAATCAGTGAAGTAATGCTGCATATAGTGACCACAGATTCCGGTTGCTTCTTTGTTTCTGCAGCTGTGTGTGTGTGTGACTGAGTGTGTGTGGCTACAGTGTGGGAGGTGAGAGGGGGAAAGGGAGGAAGCTGCAGGTCCATCCTTCATCTCCTCCTTGCCCCTCTAACCTCTTCCTCTCCCCAGACCAGGGGTGAGTCAGCTGTTTCCTCGTGTTCACACCACTGCTTGGTAAGCCTCTACCGCACTACATACTTCCACGTGTGTGAGTGTGCAAGTGTGGGACGACCATGTCCGCAAAGTCCATTTTGGTATGGTCCGACGGCTCGGTACAGCCAAGTCCACTCGGGTCAAGTGTCCGTGTCGAGTCTCTCTCTTTGGGTCTTGTGGGTGCGTCAAGTGGCTAAGGCATCATCTCCGACACACGGCTCCTTACGTCATCCCTACGTCGTGGAAGTAGAGGTTGGCACAGAGACACAGCAGCACAATGGACGCCAGCATGTAGTAGATCAGGTTCCGGAACTTGGGCTCCAGGTCCCCTTGACGGTACCAGAATATCTGGCGAGGGATAGAGGATGTTTATGGTTTGTGAGTTTGAAGACTCAAATGAAATGTTTGGTGAGTGTTTGTGTGTGTAAGTGTGTGTGTGTGTGTGTGGGTAACTCACCAGCACCATGGCGGAGCCGCAGGCCAGCAGGATACACATGGCGAAGAAAACGTTGAGGCCCCGTGGCGGCAGCGAGGGGAACATAAACGAACTGATCACCGTCACCTGGGCAACAGTCGGGCACAAGTGTCATTAGCACTGGCGGCATGGCCCCGAAACACGACCTCGAGTCGAGACATTCACGGCGTTTGGAATACTTACTAAAACGACCAGTGACGTCAGCACTCCCACCACTAGGTTGATGATTCGATCCTGGAATGAGAATGAGGAAATGATTTCGGAGGCCACGTGATGTCGCCCATGTCTGTCCCATACAGTGAGAGTCAGATGGCTGAGCGTTGAGGGAGTCGGGCTAGTAATCAGAAGGTTGTAGGATCGATTCCCCGCCGTGCATAATTACGTTGTGTCCTTGGGCAAGGCACTTCACCCTCCTTGCCTCGGAGGGAATGTCCCTGTACTTACTGTAAGTCGCTCTGGATAAGAGCGTCTGCTAAATGTAAATGTCATACACAAACACGCGGTCTAGGCTTACCCGGGCTGACGTTTCACCAAACAGAGGCCTGTTGTCCAGGCCGCTGGTGCCATATGTGCGTGTGGTGAAGTCATCCATGGCCTTGTGGGGGAAAGTGCAGTACTTAGCAGTGCCACCTCATGGACATAGAGAGGAACTGCATGATAGCCAACACCGCGGAGGGTAGGGTCTTTTACACGAGAAGAGCCATCGTCAACCAACCCCAAACCACAGTCCTGACCTGCGAAATATGAGAGAAAACATTTCAAAACGTTGTTTTCATATCCTAAAAGTCCCTCCACGCTGACAATATTCGTGCTCTATTTGTGTAAGCAGCCTGACAATACAATTTATAGATACATGTCCTAAACCTGCCTCTGGCTTTGGGGTCCATGACCGTCATGGAGGAGGTGAGAGGTGGTGGGGGGGCGGGAGGTGAAGGGTAGGGCGGGGAAGAGTGAATTGGGATACTTCAGAGGAGCAGAGGTCATGGTAGTTGGGCAGCCCCCATCTAATATCTCTACTTCAGTCAATAGTTTCATATGATATCCTCCCTGGAAAGGAGAAATATCAGTTTATCTGTAAAATAAACTGGTCTGCCACTGAACTCAATCATCAGCAATAAGAAAATGAAGAAAAGGGGAACAGAGATATTCTTGTCCATGGCCCTGTTGCTTGTTTCCTCTTGCCACAGCTGCAATTTAGGTCATAAGCACACAGCTTGATCCAGCTTTCTCAGCAAAACCTCACAAACGAAACAAGAGCTCTATTATAGTACTTACTGACCTAAAGCAACATTCCATTGTGGCCTTGTGATTCAGGCTTATACTTAGGACAGCTAATAGGGCACACCATCAAATATCTGATAGTTGACGATCAATTGTGTTTATAGGTGCTGTCACAACACAGACCTACTGTCACTAGAATGTAGACAGTACTAATCACAAAAAGATCTCAACTCGCACGCTATACCGCTAGAGCTAACTTGATATTCTGCTGCACAACCTACACCACTTGTAACTGTTTTCATTAGTTTGCTAGCTACGTGCTGATGTGAAGAAGCTGTCAGAAAATAAGAGAAAGTTGGTTAGTAGAATCTGGGGAGTATTTGCTAGCTGGTGCTAGCTATTTTGTCATAAATGATAAGCTAGCTAGGCTACCTATCTTGCTAGTGCCATTTTAATCAACTAGTAACACCTCATAACAACCTCATAAAGGCAACCCATACTTGTCAAGGAGACAACACATCTTTGCTCGCTGGGAGGATACTAGATTGGATATTTTAGCCACTTTGTTGCGGTCTCTCTTGGCTTGTGACAGTGACACTGTGAATGGTAGTTAGCCCAACCAACACTGTCCCACACTGCACTTAGTTCTGTGTGCTATTATCTCTAGTTATCAGCTTGCAAGCTCACACGTACCTAGGCTAGCTAGCTAACCGTAGTAAACAAAAGAGTTTTCAAGTAATATAACATCATTTAATTGAACTATGTACATACATATATGACTAGATAGTCACTTCCCATCTTCTATAGTAGCCTAATATGAGATACTGTACTGGCTAGCTAGGATATTGACAGCTAGGACAGAACTAGCACGTTCTAGCAAGTGTCTGGACAGTTAGCGCTACGGTACTGTAGTACAATGAAGTCCTAAGCAACAACATTTTTACTGGGTTCTAGTAAACTTCAAGGAAATGTGTTGTTTGAACTGACTCACCTGTCAGAACATAATGAGCAACACCGTATCAGGTTGATGCATGAAGTATGGTGGTCTTTTATACGTTTTGGTACATTCCAATATAAACTAGCTAGTACAATGTAGCATTCAGGATGTTGCTGCTTCTGGCTCGTCGTTGTGGTTGGACTAAAGGTGCAGGTAATCAGGTACCTAGTTAGGCTATAGCATTTAAAGGTAATGAACAGGCTCCGCTGTGTGATTACGATTGAGCCGACATAAATAATACTAGATGAGAAAATCACCCCAAGTAAAACGATGCTATTAAATAAAAACAGATTCCGTCAGTATAACCTCAATAATTTACAACTGTACATCCACAAGTGAAATGAAAGCTGTTTTGGTTTGGTTTACCTGCTGCTTAAATCCTTTCCCTTGCGCATCTGATACCATAGCTACACGTCTCATGAAATGGGACAGCAATCCAAAAGCACTTATTGCTAATGATTATATACCGAACACATTTTATGATACAACAAACATGAATGGCATCCGATCATCTGCTCTGAAAGGCTGAATTTGAGAGCCTGCGGGGGTCATACTTTCTGTAATCCCACCCCTTATGCTGCCATCACATGATGGGAGCGTTCCAGTTTATAATCCCCACATTTCAGTAGGCTACTTTATTTTGATTCCCAGCAAAACATTGTATATGTGATCTGTGATCACATGGTAGCACACTTTTTTGAAAATCACGACTGAATTAACACACTTGATTACTTGTATACTTCACACACTTAGACATCTTCAGCTCAACATAATTTATTCAGTGAACTGAGCTATACAGTTGCAACTACTTGAGCAACTGGCCAGTCTTATTCACAATTTGAAGAAAAAGAAAAAAAAGAAAAGAAAAAATATATATTGGACACTTCTGACCTAATATGCATAGACCTTCACTTTATGGACTTCTCTGTCTTCACATTCCCTTTTTCTGTTGTAATAATAAAACGTGTTGTCCCGGCGCTGTAACTTTTTCACAAAGCCAGTCTCAGGCCACCTGTCAATCTAAGTCACAGAGACAAAAACAGAATGAACATACTTCTATTGTAATGCATTCAACTGCCACTGATCATTTTTATCTGCTGATGATGAAGTTGTTTACCAGATCAACTTGCTTTACTTGTTTGTATTCCAGTTCATCTCTGTATCCAGCTTGCTGAAATCTGTACAAGTTTTCCACCTCGTCTGTCCATTGTTTGGCCCTGCTAATGGACTTTGGTGTAGAATTGCCATCTAGATATGCGGTAAAAGACATTATGCTGCATAAAAGGTGTCCACAGATGACCTAATAAGGGGAAATAGTAAGGTTGTTTACTGCAACAATGTAAACATGTACAATTTATTTCTGTTTTTAGGGATGTATCTTTCCATTGAATATTTATTTCAGTATTTTGTATTGTGCTGGAACAACTACATAAACAGTTCAATTTCCCATCACTAAACCAACTCTACTCAAAATGTGTTGCTGAGCAGCAACCTTGGAAACACCTCCAATTAACAGCAAAAGGTATTCTGGACTGTTGTGATTGATCTGGTATTTCCCCTATCCCGCTGGGTAATTTGGATTTTGGTATAGCTATGTGTAAGCAATATACTGTACTTTTGCAAGGCTGCTTGGCAGCTCAATCAGAGACAGTCCTACATCATTGTAAATTAGACGGCTACTGTACTGGTGGCTAGGCTAGGCTAGCTCATCAGTTCAGGCTGGCTGTCTGTCTGTGGAAAACTTCTCAACTTAGTTTGATAGTTTGGGAGCTGATTATTAAATTTGTGAACATTTGCCCAAAGCACTACAAATGCCAAACAGTTTTATATATATAATTAGTCTAACCTTGATGCTAAATACTCCGTAATGTAACTTACAGCTGTATCGGACACGGCTTCTCCAAGCTAACAATTGTTGTTGTTGAAGAGCTCGGTCGCTTGTTGCCTGGCAACCCAGGAACATTTTTAATTTTACCCCAAAGGTGCTCAATGTCTCACTGCTCACTGCACCCAACACAAAACAAATTATTTATTAAAATTATCAAGCATAATATGGGATGGAAAGCCTATTTATCAGGTTTACACTTAAAAAGAGCAAATAAATAAGAATGGACCATGATAAAAAACGACAAAAAATAGACACGGTTACTCCTAGTCTGTAGATGACGATAGTGAGTCATGTTACTGGGGATTAAGGAAGAAGAAAGAGCGGCTGGTCGTGTTGAATTTCAGTGTACGATGCCAAACCATCCAGCTGTGTCCTGGATGGAGAACCTATCCAAAGACTAAGTACTTACTCCTTATTTAGTAGTATTAAACCATAAAGTTGGTTCAAAATGAGTTCTTTCCCGGGTCGCATGAAGGAATATCCCACCATATCGCTGGATCGTTTTGATAAGGAGAATTTACATGCCCGGGCTTATTTTCTATCTCACTGCCATAAAGGTAAAGTCGAATACTAGATGAGTTAACTCCAGTGTTGAGCTACGGCCATCAATAAACTACTTAACATTATAATGTGAAACATTTAACTTAAACTAATTTGAATTATTCACTGTAGATCACATGAAGGGGCTGAAGGGGCCCCTATTGAAAAGAAAGTTGAAATTTAGGTAAGATTCTAAGTTTTGTGCTGGCTTTAAGTTTTGTGCTGGAACTCACCTTGTAGCCTACGGTACCTCAGTGTAACATAATTTAATTGCTGTCTCTCGCATCTCACCCCAGTCGGACGGCCAAACTGTACTGTTCCTTTGTGACCAGGGAGCTTTTGTTGAACAATCCCAAGTATGACTTTTGGGATGATCGCATTGTAAGCTCACATTCATGATAGCAGTACCATCGTCAACTATACTTGTTGATAAATAGCTTATAGTATTCAATAATGCTTATCCTAGATTGCATTAGAACTGGATAGTCCAACTCAAGTGGCCCTAATGGATGAAGCTTCTGGAGAGGTGAGTCAAGTTTGACGGTTAACTTTTACAGCACATGAAAGTAGCCAAGGCTACATAGTTTGTCAAAAAGCCAGTCTCTCAAATATAGTGTGTGACTTTGTCTGTATTGGGCAGAGAGAAGACATTGTGGTGACTCTCCTCCCTGCTGGTCACTGTCCAGGTTCGGTCATGTGAGTACCTCACTTGGAGACAGTTCTGTGTGTGTTTGGTCAACAGGACGCGACTGAACATGAACTCTCTGGCTTGTGTATTTGGATAGGTTTCTTATCGAGGGCGCTCAAGGCACTGTGCTGTATACGGGAGACTTCAGACTGGCGGAGGGAGATGTCTCTCGCATAGAACTCCTCCACTCAGGAAACAGGTACTCTCTCTGTCTCTGTCTCTCTCTGTCTCTGTCTCTGGTACAAACAAGGAAACGCACAACAACACTTATTTAATATATATATATATGTTGTTGTCATTCTTCAGAGTCAAAGACATTCAAAGTGTCTATCTAGATTCCACATTCTATGATCCACGCTTCTACAAGATCCCCAGCAGGGTACGTATACTTGCATGTGTGCGCTTGAATGCATGATTCTAAAATGACTGAAATCACTAATGGTGCGTGTGGTGTAGGAGGCTTGTCTGAACGGTATCCGGGAGCTGGTGAGCGACTGGATTGGCCGGAGTGCCTACCACAGGGTGTGGCTGAACTGTAAAGCGGCGTACGGATACGAGTATCTGTTCACCAACCTGGGAGAAGAGTTCAACACTCAGGTGAGCTCTCCCTCAAACACCACCCCTTTTAAGAGTGACTTGGATGCAAGCTCGGAAATGGATACATGTCTTAGGGTAGAGACCATGAGGGCTAGCGGGTTGTTGATTCAAAGACGATTCTCTTTCCCCAGATTCATGTGAAGAGTCTTGCTATGTTCAAGAAGATGCCTGAGATCCTTAGCTATGTAACGACCGAGCGAGCCACACAGATACATGCCTGCAGACATCCGACGGTAACTTTTAGGGACCTTGTACAGTACATGCACCGTTTCTCATCGAACAATTCTTTTTCAGCCAAAAAAGGTGCGTCTGTTTTAAAGTTTGTGTGTGTGGGTGCGCGTGTGTGTGTGTAGGATGAGGATTTCATACGTGGTAATCGACTGCCATGCGGCTCTGTTGCCCCTGACGGCACCCCGCTGCGTATCATCAGCATCAAACCTTCAACCATGTGGTTTGGGGAACGGAGCCGGAAAACCAACGTCATAGTCAGGTGGACACCCGCACACAAGCACTTTCAAAATAGATGCAAATCTTTTGCTGAAAAAGAATTGTTCAAATGAGAAAAGGAGCATTTACAAAGTACTAGAAGTTACCGTATGCCATACGTAAGTACGTATCATGCATTCACAGTTGTTATTTCACGGTCATCTACCTTTTTTCCAGGACAGGGGACAGATCTTACAGGGCGTGCTTTTCTTTCCATTCATCCTACTCTGAGGTGAGGTAACACGTTATAACCAGTGAGGGCTGTCCAACCAGGAACTGGTTCGGGTGTGATCATCTTGCTCATCTCTGGTTTTGTACCAGATCAATGACTTCCTGGCGTATCTGAACCCGGTCAACATATACCCCAGCGTCGTCCCCATTGGTCGAACCCATGCTGAGGTCACGGAGATGTGAGTCGGCCACGCCTTCTCACACAGCTTAGCGTATCAGAGCCGGTTATAGGGTTATTCAGCAATGGGTTTGTGAAGGGTAGGATTTAAGGCCAGTTGAGAGATGGTGGTAGTATTTGACTGGTGTGATGGTCTCTTTCCTCTCCAGGTTGAAGCCCATGTGCAGAGACCAAACCATCGTTGCGGAGCTCACCTACAGACCTCTGGGGACCCTGAAACGCACCAGGGCTGTCCAACCGTCCCAAGGTAAGAAAGACTGCACTAACCCAGCCAGTCCTGCAAAGAGGTTCAATTCATCATTCTGCCGTGTCATTGGTTCTCTGTCCCCCACATCCCCTACCCTACCACCCCCCACATCCTTCAGATGTGGACGATAACGATTGGCTGTTTGATGGGACCGACCTCGTGCCAGTCAGGAAGAAAAGCGTGGCAACAACGCGGGCAGACAAACCCCAGAGCCCCCCCAGCACAGCGCCCCCTGGTGTCGTGGAGGAACACCTGCCCCTCCCCATCACAGTGCCTCACGCCACAACCAGAAACTACATAGACTGTACCGAGTCCAACGATGAAGACGAGGATGAGGAGGATGACAAGGAGACTCAGAAGGAGGAAGACAAAGAAGGAACGCAGATTAAGGAAGAGGAGGAGAACGACGAGACCAAGAAGGAGGCTGACAAAGAAGGAACACAGATTAAGGAAGAGAAGGAGGAGACCAAGGAGGAAAGAGAAACAATATTGGAGGAGGCTGGAGAAGAAAACATAAAGGAGCGGGGATATGATTCTAGCCCCTCCCTCCCACGCTGGGATGAGTTCTTCACTGCAGAGCCACTGACTGACAGTCAGAACAGCCTTACCAGCCAATCCCATTCCTGCTGCCCTGTAAGCCCCTCCCACTCAGGCCTCACAGGCTCACAGACCCCAGAGTTGTTTAATGAAGACGATGACGGCGATGAATCTTCCCAGTCTACAAACCCATTCAGTCAGACCTCAATAGGTGAACATCAAAGCCAAGCTGACACCATACTCCTTGAAAACAGGAGGTGTAGGGGAGACACACACACAGATAGTGTGTCGAGAAGACAGGAGAGTGACAGCGATAACCTCCAATCAGAGCCCGGAGATCTGACAGAGTCTCAGGCGTCGTCAGACTTTGACATTCCCTGCACGCCCGAGTCACAGACGCCATGCCCTGAACAACTAAAGGACCTGTACAAAAAATTGGCTGCGGGGGAGGAAGTGGTCATCAGAAAAGGAAGTCAGGGCTTTCTATGACCCTTGGTTAACTCACAAAATGAAAGGGCATAAGCACTGCTGCCTACACATGTGGGAATAAGACAAACCAGGGCACAGTTAACAAGCGTGCCCTATCAGATATAGTGGATTTGGGTTTTCTGTTGAACCTAAATGAAACGGCAAACATCTGTACTTTCAGTTGACCTTGGTAACATGTGACACAGGTGTATGTATACCATGATGTTGTGGACCTATTCTTATGGAATGAGTTGTCTGGCACTGTCTAAACTAGATTACCAGATGCAGGTGTATCCTCACCTTCTAACCACACAAGTCCCAATCTTTCCAGTTCCTCTGCACTATTTTACCCTGCGCACAGCACCACCAGTCAGGCATAGCACTTCACAGCACCTGCACTCGAATAAGCTGTAGATTTCCTTTAACCTCAGTACCTCTTTACTACACCCGTAACCTCAGCCTCCTTATGAAACGTTAAGTCAGTCCTGTTATAAACAGCAACTTTGTAAAAATCTATTCCAAGAAATAAAGCTTTATTTTTCCTGTATTTATCATGCCTATGAAGTTGTAATGCGCACACAGAACTGAGGGAAATATTTAGTTTTACTCATGTAAAAAAAAAAGTATAAATAAGGATGAACACCTTGGATTTTCAGAATGTTTATTAACTGATCATAAAAAGCTTGTTACTTATGCGTGTTAGTGGGTGTGGGGGGGTGGGGTGGGCTGGGCTGGTGACTTCAGGATGCGGCTGCTGCTGCTATGCTGACGGCTTCCGTCTTTCCACTGCTGGGCTCCACACAGGAGACGTGAAGAGAACCGTCCCTGGGGGGGAAAGGGGGAGAGAGGTCAGACCCACAACAATTACACGCTACAGAGACGCATGAGTTAAAGGGGTTAGGACAGAAACTGGGGCTGTACCTTTTCATGGTTACCACGGTGGCAATTTCGTGACTATCCTCCTTGGGCTCCAGGTCTCTCAGAACGATCTGTGTGCCGAGAGAAACCCAGGAGTTTGGACCCATGACAACTTCATCAAGCCTATGGCTTCCTACAAAGTGGATTCTGGCTAGACACCGCATGTCCACACATGACACTATACAATATGAGAAATAGCATAAATGGATATAACATGTCAAAACACACGTAGAAATTCTTCTAATTTCAAACATTAATTTAAAAAATGTAAGTGCAAATTTGCCATAGCTGTGACCACATACATTTTGTAAAAAATGTATGTGGTCTAAACACACGATTAGGACCAAACCCGTGTACATGGTTCTGATTAGGCCTTTCCAAGATTGGATTTGTTGAGTTTCGAATGATCCTCCTTCCAGGAACTAGGTAGCAGGAGTTCTGCACCAAGGTTTCTCCTTTGGAGGTGAGGAACAACTTTGCCATTCTCACATGCATGCTGTTGAACCTTCACCAGGTCCTCCATGTGTGTGTGTGTGTGTGTGTGTGTACCTTTGCTAGTCTCTCAGGCTGGTCAGCAGTTCTCTGATACAGCTCTAAGCAGAGGGATGACAGCTGTCCTTGCCCAGTCAGGGTGTGATTGCGTCGCGCAGGGAGGGGCGTGCCAGAGGGGAGCAGCACGTTGAACACTTCCGCTCCTGATTCATCCACTTCCTGTCGCGTATAAAGCAGAGCTTTATCCAACCGTTGATCAGAAGGAGACAGGTACTGCGGTTGGTTGTGTTCATGCGTTACCTTGACTAGTATGTCCCCGGCGCATGCATCCACTGTGACAGACTCTTCTTCGGGGGAGGGGCTATCTCTGCCAACCAATAGGCCTGCCTCTATGGCCGCGCCCACAGCAATGACCTCATCGGGAGGGGCGGAGTTGAGCTGCTCCACTTCGGGAAACACGTCCCGGATCATTTGCTGCAGGCGGGGGATTCTGGCTGAGCCTCCACAGAGAACAACCTGGAAAAAATACACACACACAAATGTCGTGATTTATGAAACAAACCTTGAAGTTAAATTTCCCCTCCCAAGACGCATGCTCTGACCTTATTGATGTCGCTTGTTGACAGTCCAACTTGGTCCAGCAGGGTTTTAATTGGCTGAATGCCCTTGTTGAAGAGAGAGGAGCAGAGAAGCTCAAAACGAGCCCTGTAAAATGGAAACGCATGACGACAATTCAGGGTGGACACGTGTAGAAACAAAGAGTTCCGGGCGGGACAGGACTGTATATTCGTAGGCACCTGGAGACGTTGCAGTCGAAGTCCATGCCGTCGTGAAGCGAGTCGACGAAGCAGTTGGCCGAGCCCAGCGTGGACAGGGAGTGTTTGGCCAAGTCGGCACCATTCATCAGCTTCATCATCGCGCGCGCATTGCCGCTCACGTCCTGTTTGAATGACCTGTTTTCCGATGCCACATAGGTCGAGAGTTACATATCAGGGTTGTGTCCAGGTGTTTGGGTGGTGTGCGAGCGTGTGTGTGTATGTCGTACTCAGAGAGTCTATAATATCATGCCGAGGGGTGTGCATAGATGCAGGTTACCGTTTGAACTCGGCGGCCAAGTGCTGGGCCAGGGCTTGTGTGAAGCTCTCCCCCCCGATGCTGTGGTCGGTGAGCGTGTCGAGAACCCGGAACATTCCGCCATTCACCTGCAGCGCCGTCACGCTCAGTGAGGTCCCTCCCAGTTTATACACCAAGACGTGGCTGTGAGGGAAAACATGATGAACTCCAAGGACGCAAGGCCTGGGCAATTTCCAGAACATTTTTGTGCGTAGGTCCGGAATGTTCCGACAATGGTTAAGGTAAATAAACTGTACCTTTTTCCGGAGGGGCATTCTTGTCCAATGTCATAGGCTAGTAGGGCAGCAGCTGGCTCGTGGATCAGCCTCAACACACGGAACCCTGCTGCCTCAGCTGCCTCTCTGAGTCACACACACACACATATACACAGTTAGTGCAGTTCCTAATGAGTTATTAGCTGTGAAAGTCACTATGCATCACCCAATCCTAGGTGCTGGAAGCTATGGCTCTGCCTACCTCAAAGCACTTTTCTGAGCTTGTGCAAACTCAAAGGGAACGGTGATGACGGCCTCATTGACGTCCGAGCCCAGGGCTGACTGAGCAGTCTCTGAGGAAACAGCAAACACATGAAACCATTATCCACCCTGTGGTCCAAACAGCCTGTTGAAATAGTGAACAGAAAGCCTGTTGAAAGATAGAGGAAGAGAATTGTGTGTGAATCCACCATTTTGTTACCTTTCATCTTGTGGAAAATGAGTTTGGCCACGTCTTCAGGAGACACATGTTTGGTCTGGTCCCCTGTGATCTCATAAAAGGGCTTTTCTCCACGATTTACCAACTGGCAGGCCAAAAAACAAAGCAAAAATCCTGTTCACATGGAATTATGTATATACACACACATTAAAAAGGTTACATTTCACAAAACTGCGAAGACAAGAACAGGGAGATGCAGTTGAGCACACCATCTGATACTCACAGGACATTTACTCTCGGCTTTGTGGGCCTGTGTCTCTGGGTCCCCAAAGCTGCAAGGGGATGGCAGTAAATTCGATGTAGAGATGTGCAGTGTATGATGGGGTTTAAAAACAATAAACTGACAAGAACATATGCAGGTTCTCACTTTCTCCCGAGCACCTGTTTGACTTTGACAACGGTGTTGGTAGCATTACGGATGCGTCCCTGCTTGGCAGCAATGCCTACAATCTAGAGGGGAAATTGTCCTTTACTGAAGAGTGCTGGTTGTGTTTTCAATTTAATAGTAACGTTTGTTAGGTAAATATCGGTAGGACATGTCAGATGGCCAAATAAACCAACTTCGTTTTCCAGAGATGTTGGTGGAGTCAGTTACCTGCTCAGTGTCCCTGTAAGCCACCACTGCTGGAGTGACTCGATCACCGGCATCATTGGCAACAACTTCCGCCCGTCCATCCTTAAAAGATCACAAAAACACAGATGAATTAACCGACCTAGGAGTAAACCGCCTTGTATTCTTAGGGTACTGTAGGTGGAAAATAACCTGATCACTGCCCGTTTGTTGATAGCTAGCATCAGCTAACTGGAATGTATGCGTTTATCGGCATTAAGTAAATGAGCAAGATAGCTAGCTATGCTAGCTCTCCGGCTGTAGCATAGCCTAGCTAGCTATTTAGAGAGCAATATACCTTAGTTACGTTTTATATGTAATAGGACACTGAAATAAACAGTTTTCAAGTATTTCTTTCACAGACCAAGATTACAAACAAAACATTCGTTACAACAAACAGTTCTTACCCTAAAAATAGCAACGCAGGCACATGTGTATCCAAAGTGTACCCCTATCGCTGCCATGCTTGCTGAAAACTAACGTAAGAAGTTACTCTCTGAGTCCAACCAATCAGAGTTATTGCCGTAGAATATTGACACCTTATTCAGCCAATTACAGACGTCAGCAAAAATAGCTATCGTGTCGTAATTTATGTGGTGAACTCTGCTCATTTAGGCTAGTTGTGCGACTCCAGGTGGTAGTAATGGGAAACTGAAGTTCATAAATTACTGTACTTGTTTACAGAAAGATCATACATTATACCATATAGACATGTTTCTCTCCTCGTTCATCGTTCTGCATTGTTTAGGGGCTGTTTCTGTTTCCGCTGCCGGTGACTGTGAAGGTGAGATAGTTATACGCATGACAGTGTATTTTTAGCTGTGACTGTGAATGCGAGCCAAAGGGACTGCGTTAAAGTTATGAAGCGACCAAGAATAAGATATTTCTTGGCTCATCAAGTTGTTTCAAGTGAGATTACATAGATTAAGCTGATCTACTAATTTGTAGGTCAATGAATCTGTGAGCCTTGAAACCTATGGAGGATTCTTGCGGCCAAAACTAAATACAAAAATACATACATAATTAAATAATAAAATGGCAAAATACATGCCTGGCATGCCAAATACAATGGCATAATATATTATTATAAATAATTATATAATTATAAATAATAATATAATAAAATTAATTACATGAGACACTAAATAGAGAAATACTACATGTACTTGTGTGTATATATAGATTTACGTTTCATTTGTTAATTTTTTTTATTTATACTTTAATTTATCCACGGTGTATCCACTGTGTTTGCTGCAGCATAGGCACATAGGAAACGTTTTTTCTTCCACCTTCTACATCCCTGAAATGTTCAAATCCAGCTGTGTTTATCTATGTTTAATACAACTAAATGCCTCATTATTTTTGACCATGTATGCATTGCAGTAGACTACTGTGTATGAGTTATCTTTATCTCGCAAACTAGCTCACCAGTTTAACAATCCTGAAAACCAACTGCTACTTGAATCAACTATTTAATGATGCAGCATTTCAGTATTTCTTTTTGACTTACAGGGGGAGTAGGATTTGGCAACACCTTAACGTCATACCTGCTGAAATCCCCCCCCCCCCTCATATCTTGGGACTATAAGATCTGACACACCCCAAAATTATTTTGGTGGCACCTCATGCACTCTAAAGTGTGCCAGAAAAAGCTTTTGATACTAGTTGCCAAAAAAATAAAAGTTAGAAGAGGAGTAGAATTTTGGCAACACTGTTTTTCATACCTGCCGAAATACACCCACCCCCACCCCCCCCTTCCCCTCCCCCATATCTTGGGACTATAAGAGCTGACACACCCGAACTATGAAGGGATGTGGACAATCTGGATGGCAACACTAACTGGGTAATAGCTTGTAAACTGGTATTGAACACAATACTTTTTTCACTACTAGACACATTTATAATGAAGCATTGGTATTTATTTGAATGAGCGGTAATGTTATTATAGGTGACAGTGACAGTTTTTGCCATTCCTAATGTTTGATCATTCATTATCATTCCACAAATTAATCTTAATGTTTATCCAAATCTCAGGTTGGCTGTGACAGCTGCCTCAGATGGTTCCATCAGTGTTGTGCTCAAATCCAACTTAGAGGAATATGTCTGTGCTGCCTGCCGTAAACAGCCCTGACCCGTTTTCACAAAATCCTTAAAATTCATCATTCAAACCGACATTCTTGCTCCACAACATTGCATTCTGAGGAAATATACCCCAGCTATGATTACCAAAGAAAATGTATTTTGTGTAGCAGGTTCAAAGTATTTCACATGGCTCTTTATACTAATAGGTTCAAAGGCATACGTTTTTAATCCAGTTAGCCTGCGAGTTGGGTGGGTTACTCAGACAGGTCGAATACAATAGCCTTCTGATCCAGAATAGGCTATCAGCTGTCCTGAAAAGAGACCAAAGGTTCACATGCCTATAGCTTCCTACCATGGACAATTCTGTTTTCAGACCTGTCCAACCCATACATACACATGTATATGCTATTAAATGTACATAATACTGGGGTAGAAAGGAAGAAACGTATGCGGGGGGAGAGCATTTCATGGCAAGCCTTGTTTTCCATTTGATGTAATGCACCCCCTGCTAACACTGACTAGGAAAGTGTCACCTGCCTGAAACTTACTGTGGTTACACATACTAGTCCCCAGTGAACAGTTCAAATCATTTAATGCTGGGATATACAGAACAGACAATAGACTTTTGTCTATATGGCTCTGGATAATACTATTGTCTGTATCGAAGAGAGCTTGGTCAACTGGTTGAGCTTGTCGGGTGTGTAATACTGTTCATTCACCAATCGTCTTTAACCCGCCCCCTGACTTAAGAGGGGGGACAAAAGATTTATTTTGCTGCAACAAGTTACACCGTGGATAGTTGAAAGGATAAATAAATAAATGTGAACACATGAAAATGTAAATCTGTATATAAACACACAAAAACATGTAACATTTATATGTTAAATCTAATTTAATTTGTAATGTATACATTTTGTATGTCAATTAGGCATTCAATTATATAATTAGTCATTTATTTAAGTTTTGTATTATATAATAATTTATTTATTTAAGTATTTTACCATTCAATGATTTATTTATTTAGTTTTGCCCCGTATAATCTACCATAGAAACCTAGCCCCTGCCCCGGAACAAAGATTTGAAATAAACATGTATCAATATGTGTTAAACATAACTGTAACTGTTTCTCTAGTGTGTGTTGGCTTTCTGCAGCGTATCTACAAAACCTTGACCTCTGCTCATGGAGAGCTGAGTCCAGCCTTGGTAGAGGAGGAGTTATTGAGGACCTGTGCTGTTGCCCAGGGGAAGGAGGGGAGACTGGTAAGAGCACGCACACACATAAACACGGTTGTATGCCCCATTACAGTGATATGCCCCGCCTTTACAGAAAAATGAACTAGCTGCAAGACTGCCCTGACCAAGTCTTTTGGCTTCCTTTTTGTGTCACAAGTGTTACTACCTGGGAGCCACTAGTGATGCAGCGACACGTGTCACCGGCTCTGTTTCCCGCCCTCTTTCCTCTCATGTACCTGTAGAGAAGATCTGCCAACGGCTTAGCAACACAGATACACAGATCTGCCAGCTGAGATATGGTACACAGAGAAAGAGATGCAAATAAGTGTGTGTGTGGATGTTTGTGTAAATACCTAAAACAATTTCCTATAATTGCCCTTTACTACGAAGCAAGTTTAACACGCCCAGTATAAATTCTCGTTGTCTTGCTTCAACTAAGCTGAACAACCACAATCGCGCTAAGCAGTATCACGATGGTGTTATCAACTCCTAGGTCAACCCAGGTTTCCCCAATTTAATATCTCTGTGTGTGTGCCACCAATGTTATGACAGGCACTGTGCATTAGTGGGCTATGACAAATTTAAGTAAATTAATGGCCTTCTCAATGTCACTCATTAAGATTAGTTAGATCCACAGGATCTTCAACAAATCGTGATGGAATTTTGCTTGACGATTTGGGATTTTTCAGTAGGCTGTAGTTGATAGTTAAGCAGAAGTATGAGACTGGGTTGGTCGTTATACGTGTTCATATGTGATGTCCAACATAACCGGCTAAACAGGTCACTGTGTTTTATCTGTTTTTTCTCGTGTAGAGCAACAGCTGTGGGACTTAAGCAGCGCTGGTTTGTCAAGGGTGCGTGTTGCTGAGCTGAGGAGAGTTTTGGCGTCCTGGGGAGAGGAGTGTCGTGGCTGTCTGGAAAAACACGAATACATCCGTCTCATCCAGGAGAGAGCTCCGTTCCACATACACACCACAGAACTGTGACACACACCATAACACAAACTAACAGTGACACGGCTCCCAATATTTTTTCAAAAGGTAACATCAACACAAGGGGTTCAGATAACTTTAACACTTGTGCTTTTATCATCAATATTTGGTTAAATCATTATATTTCAATTATCCTTAAACAAACCAGACATGTCTTTTAAAATGTTAATGTGAAAAACGAAAGTTGCTGTTGATTTGGAATAGCTCAAACAGTAGCAATGTGCTGCATGACATTGCTTTGTGATTATAACATTGAATTGTGAAACAAATTGATGAACAATGTGAAATGACAATAATATAAATCCCATCCAATTGTGACTGGGTCTGATGTCAAATGTAACTTTTGTACCTTGGAAATTACCCAGCTGCACAGTAGGTAACATTATCAAATCTGAATTTTCCAGTTATAACTTTGACTATATTTGTCTCAACCACAGGCACATAACTGGAGTTACATAACCACAGTAACCTTCATGGAGTTCTACGGAATAATTAATTAAATATATATTTTTAAGTGTGTTGTATATAACAATCATACCTTCAACAGTCATGATATTGGTCAACAATACCTATAGCCACATTCTGTCTGATTTGAATGTTGGAAATCATATTACTAAGCTTGTCTATGATATAAGCACAAATACCCGAGGCCTTAAGGCAATACAAGCATTAGTCCTTAAAGTAGTAAGTTTATCCCAACATTCAAACCCTTTTGAAAGTGTGCTAAAACATTTATGGTCACCACAAGCAGCCTATATTCAGCCCCAGTACCATTGATTCAGATTGTTAATAGCATTGTATCGTTTATTCCGTCTAATGTAATCACATGATCGACATGCATGTTCTAGTCCAAATTGCCCTATTTTAACTTTAAATCTTTTCCTCCAGCTGTGGTACTTCATGTACTCCTCCTCTTTAGTGTCGAGGAAAAGCAGCCGATCTGCCAGTTCCTTTTGATTGGGGAAGTCATCTACGTGAAGAAAAGAGTCTGCTGGAATGAAGTTTTCATATATTTGCCTGGATGGGCCCAGAACTACTGGGACTGCTCCTAAACTCATGGCATTGTACAACTTCTCAGTGATATAGTCATTGAAGATTGAATTTTCAAAGGACAGGTAAAATTTGCATCCAGAAATGGTTTTTGTATAGTCTTCGTTGTTCACGTATTTACCAAAGTGTTGTCCAAAGGCCTCTACTTTGACATGCTTACTCAGCTCAGTGTAGACCTGAACTCTTCTGAAGGATGGGTGCCAGTTGCTCACAATCCAGCACACCAATTTATCCTTCGTTGGCAGCTCAAAGTGTTTTTCCACACCTGTTACCTCAACTAAAGAACCATAAGGAACAGGCACAGAGGAATCATGTCGATAGTTTGTGGTCAGATTAAAAATGTTGTCACATTTTGGCCATTTGTTAGAATTGGCTGGTGATTCAGCATTAAACCACACCCATTTTTGGAACCAGGGTCGTGGTTCTCGTGGCATATTGCCTAGATCTCCATGGATGTCCCGGTGATGAAAGAGGACACCGTGTGCTTTATTATAAAGGCTCTTGTCGTCGGTCAAGTGACAGCCTTGAATGTTGAAATCAGCACATGAGTGAATGTCAAAAGAACTTCCAAATGGCCACATCCAGATCAAGAGAATAGTGTCCGTTTCTGGATTGTCATCTCTGGAGATCACTTGAATGTTCTGCTTTTCTGCTTTCTGGTAATGTGGTGTGGTTTGATTGGGGACCTTAGTTTGATTCCCCTCTTGATTTTGCATGCCTGGACTGACATAAAATGCTTTTCCTTCAAGCATCTTGTTTGAAAAGTAGGAGAAGATGTTGGGGTTGTTGTACATGTTGAAGAGACCAAGGAAGCACACTACCACAAGACTGCTAACCAAAGCAGGTCGTAGTACTGTTTCTTTGCAAAATAACATGGTCATACCTGTATGAGATGGAAAATACCTATGAAGGCCATCGATATACATTACAAACAATAAACAGTGTCAATAACAATATTAGTAAAAAAAACCCTGGTGTGACACACGTCATTTGTACTTAATTTGAAGACGTTGATTTAAAACTATTTAAGAAAACAACACTAACAGCCTACATAACAAGCCTGTGTTGTCAAGACTGGACTTGTTTTTATTGAACAGGAAGTAAATAGGCAAATGTTGTAGTATCAACCGTTGACGTTCAAAAGTGTCTGCTTTTGTGTACTTTCAATAATGTCAGGAGTAAGATAAATGTAAAATGTAAATGTTGTGATGAAAGGGTTCTGTAAGCTCTGTCATTCTCAAATTTGACTATCAACGGTATCATTTTACTTAGATAGGCATTACATTTTCAAATTAAATTGTATAACACCACCACCAAAGATGTCATCAACCTCACCTTACTATGAAAAGCGGTCTTCTGTCGCAGGTAATATCATGCAAGAGCGAGTGAAGAACACGAATGAATGAATACACTGAGTCACTTTGGTATAAATCAAAATGGGTGTGACTGGCTCTCCGGTGAAAAAGGAGTAGACAGGAATGAGATAAAAAATTATTGGAGTAAAGGTCATGATAATCATAGGCCTAACCATTGTCTCTGAGGATTTTGGTTCCTTTTAGACATTTGTCGTTTTACATTTAGTCATTTAGCACAGGTTTTCTTTTTTTCGGCGACCCACATTTTCAAAATGACAAACCATCGCGAACCCAAATTATATGAAAAAGGTTTTTTACAAATATACAATTTCCCTATCATAATTATTTATCAATCTAGCTGTAACCTTAGTTGATTCCACTTCTGTTGTCGAAGCAAACTGGATTGACTTAGGTGGGTAGAACGTTACAGCCAGTGTTGGGTAAGTTACTCCAAAAAAGAAATTAATTACTAATTACTTAATCAATATTGTATTTAAAATACTTTTTTAATTAGGCTACTCTGTCTGAAAATTAATTTAATTACTCAATAAGTAATGTAATGCATTACTTTTTACAATCCCTATAAACCGTGACTGGATAGACAACAGAAAGGAAAGTCTTTCAAGAATTAAATACAAGTCAAACTTGGAATAGTTTAGCTTTTTAGCTTTTTAAAACCTAATAGCCTACTAACATGCGCGCAGATGGCACTGGGGACAGGGGGAACATGTCCCCCCTCAGATTCCTAGCGACACCGATCCGTCCCCACCACTCTCCCTACGTAAGGCGACAAGCATCAGTTATAACTGCACAGCTGATTAAAGGCCGATTTATTCTTCTGCGTTTTTACGCACACGGGGAATCATTTGCTGACAGCTTGGTCCCCCCCAGTTCAAAAATTCCATCTGTGCCCCTGCCTACTAATACTTAACATTTTAGCAACACATGTAACCTTCTTTCATCTTTAGTTACCAAACAATATTTGTATAACAAAAAAGCTTCACAGGATTCTACAGTACGCAGCGGTAGCATCTCTTCCTGCAGTCTAGTTTGAAATAAAAAAGGTTGGCTCACCTTCAGACACTTTCTGCACTGGCGGTTTAAAATCAAGTTTTGCCTGCTTAACAGGTGTTGCTGAGGTGTTATCTGTCGATGCCAAAGTGAATTCCTTTCTGTGCAAACTTTCATTGCGATTGAAACCCTTTCTGATTCTGATTCTGATGAACATGGATCACTCAAAAATGTTTGTCGATGCTGCCTTGTGAGGTGCTTCAGTAGGTTACTTGTGTTAGCCGCAGCCGCATATAATTTTTTCTCCCCAGGACATAGCTTGCACTTTACATTAATGTTCTTGTCAACCTCTGACAAAAAGGTAAAGCACTTGGAATATTTCCATTTGGTAAAACAGCTAGAGCAACTTGCTTTAGCCAGGCCAGATATCTTCCACTTCAAACTGGTAGAGCCCGCGCTTATACAGCTAACGATTTTACATGTAGTCATTTAGCAGACGCTCTTATCCAGAGCGACTTACAGTAAGTACAGGGACATTCTCGGAGGAGAATGTCCCTGAATGACCCTGAATGACCCTAAAACGATACTAAAACGATTTTAATTCAATATTGATTTGTATTATATGGCAACCAGAGCCATAGAAAAAGAGAGTTGCGACACTTCCATAGACTCCCATTGTTATCGAGGAATGCGGAAGTAAAGCGTGTCTCACGCGACCAATAGACCAATTATCACCCTACGTCACTTCTCCCCGGTCTATTAAACTTGGAGTGTCAATCAGGTCATCATATATCTCTGGCCACTGAATTATAGGGCTTGATATTAACTTTTTGAGGCTCTTGGCCTTTGGACAAATATATTTACGTTTCACTTGTCTATGCACAAAAGTCACTTGACCCCGATACCCTTAAATAGCCTGACCAAGTGATCGGGCAAAACTAGCCTGGCTAACGGAGGTCGCTTTGTCAGGCAAATGAAGAATGAAACAGGCTCGGTTAAAGAAATCCAACATGCTGGCTATCTTCATCAGGCTTGTATCTACATTAGACAGTCCTCCCTGACGTTTCTGGTGTATAATGGAGTGAAATACAACATTGTGCACACTGCCAGTGAGCGAGTCTGACTGAGGCTAGTCAAAACAGTGTAACGGGGACGCAGTCAAGTTCAAGTCTTTTATTTGTCAGGTACACAGAACAACACAAGGTTAGACTGGGCACTGAAATTCTTAAGACAAGACAACGCAAGCACCTGGCATAACATAACATATAAGTACACAGAACATAATTTACATCTATGCTGAGCTTAAATAAGTGAAACTTCCTAAATATACAGATAGCAATAAATAATCGACTATACTCTAATACTAAAACTTCCTAAATTACAGATAACAATAAATTGTACACTATACTAACCCTAAATGCACATAAAACATGTTTCAACCCTATAACCTATTCTAACCTAGAGTACAGTACAATAGTGCAAATTTGCAGATCAGTAACTAAGTCAATGACCATACAGGAGCCTGGTGGCGAGGTAGAGTGAGGTACAGTAGTGCAATGTTACTGATTAGCTGAGTAGCTGAAAGTGACAGAGTATAAGTGACTAGTGTGCAGTAAAAATGTCCATATCAGTGTCCATTCAGAAGCCTGATGGCCCTTGGGTAGAAACTGTTGTCCAGTCTGCGTGTTTCGCGACCGGATGCTGCGGTAACGCCTGCTTGAAGGCAACGGGGTAAAGAGACTGAAGGATGGGTAGGAACAGTCTCTTAGAATCCTGCCGGCTTTCCTTAGGCAACGTGTGTGGTAGGTGTCCTGTAGTGTCTCACTCAGATTGCCAGTTTAAACAAATCAGAAAAATTATTGGACCAGCTGGCTAAAAGCAGAATTCCCATATCTCTTGAAAGCTGCCTTGCTCGACTTTTTAGATGTACAATTGACAGTAACACTGTAAAATTATGAACTTTGTGACATGACGTGAAGACATGGTTGCCGCTCAATTATGTGGTCTGTACCGGGCGACATTCTCACTCAAATTTCAAGACTTTCGTGACGCAAATCAAAATTATGATGCGACAGATCAATGGGTAATCGCTTTCTCTCGCTGTCCTCCTCGACCTTTTTGGTCTTTTTAAATCTAACTATTTGTATTATCCGTGTGGTCCTTTTGCCATTTAAAATGCTATCCTTTCCCGGTTTTCTGCAACCACATTGCGCGCGCATCCCGAATGTTTACAAATAATTGGTCTATTCTTGGGTTTCATGTGACGTCACACAGTGTTCGCGGCGCCATTTTAAGGACGGAAAATATGCCGTCTAAAGCCCAATTTATACTTAGGTCCCAGACCCTTTTGAAAAGGTCGCCGACAGAAATGGCGTCACGGTCAACACTTTTAACCCTCACTTGAAAGTGTCGCCTACCAGGAGAAATTTCTACTGGCGCTGATGTCGTTGCATAGTGTCGCACAAGTGTGATTGGTTAGATAGACGGCATGCGTCGTTGACTTCATTGTTTTACATTTTCAGTGAACGCTCAACAGCTGTTTATGATGGAAGGAATAGAGGAGAGCTTAGCGGAGCAAGTTAGAACATCCACACCTTTATAATGCCTCTCAAAATTAGCTATAGCCATTTTCTCCAATCGATCACCTAGGGTACAAAGCATAAACAATGTAACCATAGCTATGAATGTAACGGTAAAATGATTTCGTTTACGTCACACGAACCTTGAGCACAGCTAGGCGACTGTGTCCCGAAGTATAAATGCAGCAGCCTGAACTGCACTTTTTTTTTTCGTCGGCCACCATTTCAAAAGTGTCTGTGACATAAGTATAAATTAGGCTTAAAGACCCATCCATACTGAGAGCAGTGGAGCATGTTCCAATGAAGCCTGCCAAGCAACTGTCAAGAAATTGACAGAAGAGTGTACCAGATTGAGGGCAGAGGTCTATCAGCTTCGGGACAGGGAAAGCAAGTTATCTTTCCAGCAGGCGGTCTTCAAGGGTAATGATGACATGGTGCAAGACTTAACTTGACTTCCATCCTATGCCAAAATGATGGTTGTATTCACCTTTCTGTCAGGATCCCTAAAGGGGGTGGCCTGGGCTAATGAGAATGAGATTGAATTTACCACTGCTCTTCTTAACTTATATATTTCTTGTGTCAAAGTCTACTGTAAGCCGAATTTGTAATAGTACACTAAATGTAATGTACAGCAGGTTGTCTTCATTCATAGAATGGCCCAGTAAAGAGCAGATTCAAATCAGTTTACCCATGTGTTTCAAAAGCAGTAGTTGCAGAAATTGTACTTCCATAATAGATTGCTTTGAAATTTTCATTGAAACTCCTAAATGTTTGTTCAGAAGGCGCACACGGTATGTTTACATGCTACATCTTGTATGGATGTTTACCTCATTCACTTTCACGTGACTTGGCTTAGTAGGATGTGAATGATATTCGTTCATAAGTAATAATCACAGGATTCGTTATTTTAACTTTTCTGTACTTAACTTACAGTTCAGTGTAATTGTTTGCTGTGAGTGCTAGTGTGATAGTTTATGAACATTTCAAATCATACAAACTCATGATGCATTATTTTACGAGATTCAAAGAACCGAGTCAGTAAAATAATACGAACTTCCCAACACTACTGTTACCTGTGGGAGTGGCCCTCAATGACAGAAAGGATGGCAATTTTCTTTGGGTTTGACTCTTGCATTTCACTGTGATGAAGCATCTCAAAAAACATCCTGCACTCTTCATCTGATCGTCTTGTATCAGGAAAACCAGGGTGTTGAACATGACAGACCTCTTGTTTGTGACTGAAATTGATGTTGCGGATCTCTGCACATTGGACATCTCGGATAGACTCCATACTCGGCTGGGCCCATGCACAGGGCTTCTGGGTGCAAGCCTGCTCATCCCTGATATCAACCGCAGCCAACACACAATAGAGTAGAGCTGAAGCATGAGAGCATACCTCCCCTAACCCTGCCTTACAATTGCAATGAGCCATGAGAACAGTCCCATCTTCCTGTACTGTGACCCAGGGGTGTGTAGGGGTTACACTGAGGATTTGTGAATGCTTCACCTGCACATTTGAGTAAAAGTAAAGTAGAAAAAATACAGGTCAGCTTGCTAGATTAAAACATGTAATTTAAAATTTCAGCATAACGTTATTCTGGACAGCTAACATTAGATGCTAGCATTAGCTAGCTCTATGCTAGCTACGTTAGTTGGTGTAATATCGCTTGATTAATAGACTGCCACTGACCCTTCCTATTACCAAGAACATTTTCTTCATCTCCAGGGGCCAGTTTTTCAAAAGTAATCTGATTGGATTACGGCTATCGGATTGGATCAAATCTTGAAAATGGGTATTTCAAAATAAAAAAAGGATTCAGAAATTGGATTGGATCACGTAATCTAATCTTGTTGTTGATCCGGATCAAACCTTGAGTTTGGGTTTTTCAAAACTTTTTGGTAGGATCGGGATCATTATAATTAAAATTATATTTATTAAGTTTACTTCTTGAGGTACTTACATTAATTGAAAGTGCACTTGAAAGTATTGCAAAGTATATTTTGAGGCTCTTTAGGAAGTATACTTCATGAACTGAAAGTGCACTACACAGGTTAGAGTATTCCAAGGTATACTTTTAAGTACTTTAGGAAGTATACTTTATGAACTGAAAGTGCACTACTAGTATAGACCAATTGACATTGTGTTAATATACCGAAAATATCCGTGAATCGAGATGGTGCTGCTGTCTGTCCCGCCGAAAACCATTCAAACAGGTTGACAGCAGTGTTTTTTTTTTTACTACAGCGAGCTACCGGAACCACGTGACAAAAAAGCTCTAGCTTTTTTCCTGCTTTTCACTGGCAGTTAGTGTTCACAATGTTGTAGTTCACTCCATTTTACACCAAAAACGTCAGGGAGGACTGCCTTATGTAGATACGAGTCAGCTGAAGATAGCCAGAATATCGGATCTCTTCAACCGAGCCTGTTTCATTCGCCATTTGCCTGAGAAAGCGACTTCCGTTGGCCAGCTCCATTGAAAACCATTCAAAAAAGTTGACAGCAGTGGGGTTATTTGGAACTACAGCGAGCTACATGAACCACGTGATCACGTGTCGGCGAGATCAGAGCGTGTCGCAACTCTCTTTTTCTATGGCTCTGGTTTTTTGGAACTATGGCGAGCTACATGACCCACGTGATCACGTGTCGGCGAGATCAAAGCGCGTCGCAACTCTTTTTCTATGGCTCTGGCGTCAACCAGACGGAAACGTAAAAAAGAGGACGTAGTGACGCAGTTTTAAAACAACATGTCTGCGCCCTTAAGGACACAATGTTAGCATCTCTATTCATTTTACAAAAATACAGAAGACGGGTAACGCTTAATCCGTTTTCTGTATCGTGACAAAAAGACGTATTCCTGTAAGAGGCTGCGTTGTCATTTACTATGATCCTGATTTCTGGAGGTGTTTTGGTCACTCTCGTCATGAGTTTGGGCTCAAGAAAAGTGCCTCGATCTTTCCCAAGACTGTGTAAAAGACTGATACATGTCACACAGCGTGACCAAAATAGTGGGTCCCAACCACCGAGTGAGTCCCAAAAATCTTCTCCAGTCAAGGAGTTTTCAGGAATTGAAAAAATGAGAAAAAAACCTAACAACTGTTCGGTGCTACTCTTTCCTGGACAGGGAAGTCAGTTCGTGGGTATGGGTCGTGGGCTTTTGAAGTACGGTACCGTAAAGGACATGTTTGCAGTTGCACAGAAAATTTTGGGTTACGATTTGCTCTCCATGTGTCTTCACGGACCAGCGGAGGAACTGATGAAAACAGTACACTGTCAACCCGCAATTTTTGTCACGTCACTGGCAGCGGTGGAGAAACTAAACCACGAAAACCCCCATGTAAGTCATGTTTGTCAGCAAGATTTCCATTACATCTTATAGCTTGCCGAATATGATTCTGCTTAGTGCGTGACATGTGGACAGAAACTTGACTATAGGTCTTGGTATTACAATACACATCTTCATAACAATAATAATGCGCGCACATCCATTCCCAGGCTATCGAGACGTGCGTGGCAGCTGCAGGCTTCAGTGTGGGAGAGTTTGCGGCCTTGGTATTCTCTGATGCCATGGATTTTGCTGAAGGTTGGTGTAATCGCTAATTATCAGAGCTGGCACACAATAACACAACTTTTGGTGAGCAAAGCCAATAATAATAGGTTTGCACAACCGTATAATTATGACGTAATAATAGGCAACTCTTAATCGAGCATTTCCATGACCTACCCAACATTGGCGTAATGCTTGATTTTAAATAGTGTTTTGCTCATTGCCCTGCAACAGAACATTCAGGTCTCAAGATGGTTACCCCTTTCTCAAATGAATGCTAGTGTCAAAATCGATGACCTATCGAAAACTATGACCAGGGGTTGCTGTTCTCATGGCTTGCCAATGTTGGGGTTAGGGCTTGAACATTTGCTGAACAGAATTAATGGTCACAGTTTTCGGTAGGTCATAGATTTCAGTACAACACCGCAGGTCTCAATTAAAGAACCCAGAATGCATTACAGTGTATAACAGCCTCTCTGTCTCCCAGCCCTGTATGCGGTGAAAGTGAGAGCTGAGGCCATGCAGAAGGCCTCTGAACTGATCCCTAGCGGTATGCTATCAGTTATTGGTCGGCCACAGGCAAAGTACAACTATGCCTGCCTGCAGGCCAGAGAACATTGCCTCAGTCTGGGCATCCAACATCCTGTCTGCAGCGTGGCCAACTACTTGTTCCCAGATGGCAGAGTCATCGCTGGGCATCGTGAGGTAGGGTATCCAGTCAAGACCCATCCAATTTGCCCAAGGAAGTAACACTGATCCTTACTGTTCAAGTGACCCATAGACAAAATAAAAATCCTAATTTGAAATAATCTCAACCAAATAATCTCAACCAGGGTGCCTTAACTACGTCACACATTGATATATGCTATGCATTGCAAGTCGCAGGAGAATAACCCTCAAAAAAGTACTAATCATCCATGCATTTTCCTTGCATTTGTTGTAAGTAGTCTGTTGTTGGGAAGATGCCATTCCCTTTTCTTTCAACGTACACCCTTTATCCCCTAACCATGTCCGTTTCCCTCCAGGCGCTTGATTTCCTGCAGCAAAACTCCCGGCAGCTTAACTTCCTGAGGGCGCGGCCCCTCCCTGTGAGCGGGGCCTTCCATACCCAGCTGATGGAGCTGGCCACCGAGCCCCTCAGAGATGTCCTACAACAGGTGGAGGTCAGTCTATCTGGTCGGCTGACCGCACGATCACCTCTCAGCTTTCTAGTTTGTCGTTTCACCGTGTAGCGAGGGATGTTGCGCGCAAAGATTACGAAAGGAAGTCAACGCATGCGGGAAAGTTAGCATCCGCTACTTAAGTGGGTTTCATGTCCCACCTATGCTCTGACACTCTTAAAGTCAGGGTAGGTAATTTTATTGAGAAGCACTTTTGTCATATTTTCTGAAATACACTTCACATCCTGATAGCAACCAACAAACTAAAATGTTGACAGTAGAATGATATCAACCCGATATCTGTGGGCGTCGCAGGTCTGTAATAAACACGACCAATCGTTAAGGTAGGATCAGCAGTAATGATTGGACGGCATTTGGACCGAATGCAATGATTGGACTGTTTGTTTAGGTAGGTCTACCTACCTCCTGTTTTTGGTTTGAATCCTTACGAACTCATGCAAAAATGGCTTGGTTTGCAAAATGTACCTACCCTGCCTTTAACGCTCTGCTTTCATTCCCCTCTCTCTCTCTCGCTATATCTCGTTCCTCCCTGACGTATGTTCAGGTGCGGCGGCCGGAGATCAGCGTGTACTCCAACGTGGACGGCAAGCGCTACATGCACGAGGGCCACGTGCGCAAGCAGCTGGTCAAGCAGCTGGTGTCACCAGTGAAATGGGAGCAGACTCTCCACGAGGTGTACGAGAGGACTCAGGGTCAGAGTTTCCCCCACACCTACGAGGTGGGACCTGGGAAACAGCTGGGGGCCACGCTGCAGAAGTGCAACATGAAGGCCTACAAGAGCTACACGCACGTGGACGTCATTACTCACGAGGACTGAGGAGGGGGAGACATGCCAGCGTGCACACGCATGGACAGTGACAGTTCGATGTGTGCCAGTGCAGACATCACACGGACCTGAACATTGAGGGGAGTCATGCTGGACACACACGGACACACTGGTGTGAGAGCTAAGACTGTAAACTCAGCCTTTATGTAACAAACGCATTCATCCTGGCTGTTTCTTTTTTCTTGTGTTGAATAAATATTTTGCCATTGTAAATAAATCAATGCCTTTTGTCTGTAAAGTTTTATTTTGATGATAGAGTAATGAATGTCCAATTGTGGAATTGAAAGACCAGCTTTCTTTGACTGGTGAAACAAGCTAGGTTACATGATGAAATTGCTAATCCAATTGGCCTCATTAACCAGTAAAAGACTCAATCTTCATACAAAATACTGCAGGCCAGCAATGGTTTTCTGAAACATGCTCCAACCAGTTTTCAAGTTGACAAAAACAACATCTGTGATCCTGCACATCAATTCAAATTCAATACCACTTATAACAATCAATCGAATAGAGAAGTTACAGCATAAAAGAGAGAATGCAGTTTATAAGATAAAAAACTAAAATATGTTGTGGCCAAAGACCAGCCCATGACCCTTCAGTGCAATGGTTAGCCTTTCCACTTTTCCCAGAATGCAGTGCAAATGGTTGCCGTGGCCACCAGGGCTACAGCCACCAGAACCCTTGTGGACCAGCCAGTGCAGTTAACATGTTGAATACTGGATACCTGTGGAAAGGGAAAAAACAATTATTCTTAAATTGTGATCAACATCGAAATATCTGGCAAAATAATAATTCCACCCTCTCTGTTAACTGATCACGGATCCAAACTGGTTAAAATAGTGGTTGTTGTGGTCAGACATTATAACTTAAAGATTTCAAGATTGTCAGAATTGAATTCTATTATTCAACAAGTGGAATGATAGAGCAATTATCATCTGCAAAATTAGTTTATTTTTCTAAACTGTTGTGTCAGAAACAGAACCTACCATTCACCCATAGAACCATGGCAGAGGAGAATAAACTGTGAGGTGAATCAGGTGAGTTCTTACCCAGGCTGCCCACGCCTCAGCACTCAGGGTGTCCTGACTGGCCCAAGCGCCTACGCCGCAAGCTTTCATCACAGCAGACCAACTCCTTATGCCCCAGAATGGTCCTCTAATTCCCCTTTAAGAAAGTCACAACGTACGTCACCAAATATTCACGTGTAACAAATGTGTAACAGTATTCAATTTATGTAACAAATACACTGTCCATACATTGACAGTGCACTCAAACTCAGGCTTCACTATCTTTTAGAGTTTCGCTCCAGTTTGCTCATTCAGTATACAAATGTGTCTATATGACATTGAAGTAACATAGTCAATATTTGAAAAAAAGAAGTAAAGGCAATAAAATCTGTGAAAAAAGGGATTCTTTGACTGAGGCTTGTCCTCTTGACCTCTGACCTGTAGATGTCCCTGGTCAGGGCTTGGGCAGGTCTTGCCATGAGGAGAGCTGGGGGCCACTGGGCTGGGTTGGATCTCTCTGCCCATTCCCGGTTTAGCCGGTCTCCTATCTCTGCCAGCTGCTGACCGATTGCCCGGATCTCTCTGACGTTCATCCTACACAAAACACAGAAAGACGGTTCTTGTTAAAATTGCTTTACTATTCCTACACAAATTCAAAGGATAAAATGGGTCCACAACTATGTGCCAGGCTCAAATTAGGTCTTTACCTAAGATTTGCGTCAAACAGGGAGCTGTTGTCCACCTCGCTAGGTCCTGCCTGGAGGGAAATGACACTGCTCTGTCTTGTTTGCGCCACCATTTTGCTGTCTTGATAAAAAAAAAATACCATATTTTATGAGTATTGATGTGTCTGTGTGAAAAGCTGGCAAGCTTTTCAAACACTCTCCGGTTACCTTTTGGGATGGGATGCAATGCTTTCATTTTCCATGGTTCAACTGTGTGTCCCTTTCTATGTTTGTGTGTCTTTCTTATCTATCCATAACTCCCTACTGGCCTAATCAACCTGTGTAAACACTGGGTCATGTGACCAGAGTAGTTTATATTTGAGATAGTAGAAGTGTACGTAGACCACATCAGTACATCACTTTAAATTGGAAAGATGATCCAACTTGTGCAATTTCATGTCAATGTTCAGGAGTAGAACATTATTACATGTTGCATTTAAGCGGATAATAAGCCTGTGTTTATGTTGCCATTAGTGGTGTTTTGGTAGTTCTGATGTATTGTGTGTGAATGAGGGCATAGACATCTATAGGTTTCTGTTTTTAACAATGATTACGTCTCATGATACATTTGTATGCACGTTTGTTGAGTCAGTGAAGAAACGCAGACACATTTCTGTTTCATGAGCAAACTTCACCAAAGCATGCTTTCTTTACACACTTCAAATGACAGAAAGTCCCTTCCAATGTCTCCTTCCTCCTGTCATTTCTGTTTCAACTTTAAGCTCTAGATTGCCCTGTCCTCACCTGTTCCTATCATGTATCCTCCCCCCTAACCGCACATACACACATTCACGTACTAAAGGTAGACTGAATGCAAATAGAGAATTTTATTACTCAAATCTTAACGACTACCATCATACCAACATATTCCCCATTTGCAGTCCATTATATGCCTTTGCTCTCTACTGTGTTTTTGTTTTGTTTCTTAAAGTATAGGTATCGATCAGTTTCGGTTAGTCTTAACATTTTGAAGACTTTATTTTTCTTATTTTATTCCCATAAAGCAGATAAGCTTAAATATTCATATCAAATTAGTTATCAGTGTTGACCAAAGGCATCAATTATTACCTTTCAAAATATATAATTGTTTCATCATTGTATAATGCGATTCAAAATACACCATTGTCAGGAGAGATGATGTCATCTATGTCTTGTCAAAACAAACATAAGGTCGTTCACTTCTGTGGAATAATCTGTCATACCCTTATTTAATTTCCATTTCAATAGAAACTACAATAATGTGAAAAATGTGGTCCTATCGCAAACTGAAATTATTTAAGGCTACATCGACTACACATTGCTTGTCAACTGCCTCAGACAACAAAGAAACAGGTGCATTGAAATAAAAACTTACACTCACACTTACCGGATTTGTAGATTAAAGTTGACGCCGCCCTGTAAAACACATTACCCCATTAATTGTCTAAATTATCTAAAACCAACATTTTTTACAAAATCGTTCACAACAGTACTTACTGCAGCGTCCTTTAATCTTGTTGTTTTCAGGTAAGTGATTCAATTTATCATAACGCCGACCACGCCTAAGGGCAGTTATACCCAGGAAGAATGTTTTAAATACTCTGTTTCTATCACCACCAGAGGGTGTATTTGACTAACGAAACCTTAAAACGTCACATTGCTCACATTCAATCCAACCAAAATGCAAATTTATAGTGAAACAGAATTAATATGACAGGACACAAACAATATTATCACATAATTAATGTACTTTTTTAAAATGTATGTTGATCATCAAAATAATATCGGTCATGACTCGAGAGCATCCCATCCCCCTGTTGCACTAGCCACCCCCAGCGGACGAGAGGTGAGAAAGCCCACATCTTTGATGCGTCCCCGGTTGCTAGGTTATTCACCCGGAAGAGTACAAATCGGTCTCATCTTCCAGATGACTCGGTAGATCAATAAAACTGCATGAGCTACGCTAACAACCATGCAAACGTGATTTTTACCAAAAACATAGATGGTTCTTATACAGAGGATTTACGCATTCTTTAGGGAGCATTTAGGGAACACCTTTTCGTCAAAGCGTCACTTTGCCGTGACTGGATCATCTTCAGGTTTTGCAGTTGTAGCAGGGTGGATCCACACATCAGATGTTGATGACCGGTTGTTTCTCAAGATCAATTTGCAGGTAGCTAGCTAGCTCTTTAGTGTTAGCCATCCTAGAAAGCCTAGCTATCCTGCAGTGGAATATCCCAGTATCATAATAATTTAAGTTTTTTGGTGCAATGTTCATTCGCACTATGAGATAACTACATTGTGGTCAATGACTACTCAAAAACCTTGACCCAACGCAGCTCTAGTTCACCGGCAAACTGTTTGTACAGCCATGCAAAAATGTTGGCTTGATATGATACCCCCAATGCATGGACTACTGTAAACAGTAATATTTGCGTGTGCATGCTTGTGTGTTTCTATCAACTCCACCCTAGGAGGTATCATGGCTGGTAAGGTAAAATGGGTGACTGACATTGAGAAATCTGTGCTCATCAACAACTTTGAGAAGAGAGGATGGATACAGGTCACAGAAAGCGAGGAGTGGAACTTTTACTGGTAAGCTGTCGTTATAACTTCATTATAGAGTAATTCCTTTATTCATTCAGTCAGGCAGACTTATTATGATAGGCTATGAATTAGAAGACGCCAGGACGGTCAACTAAAGAGTGTGTGTGTGTGTTAGTGTGTGCCCACAGTATATACATCAACACTGGTATAAACATTTGCTATTACGTATAATATGTATACTGTAACATAATATTATAAAAACTATAATATATATAATACGTTAGTGAGAATCAATGTTTTTAAATGCTCATCACAATGGGTGCCGCTAGGGTATATGGGCCCCCTAGCTGATTTGTACTCCGAGCCCCAAGCCCCAAATCATACAGGAAGTATGGCGTTCTGCTGGTCTGTCTGTCTGACCAGAATCACCCAACCCCCCCCCCCCCCCCCCCCGTGCCCCTGCTCATCACCATCATTGAGATTCCTTCAAAAAAAAAGGAATCTCCGTTTCCTCCGTTTTGTGAAAGTAAAACATAAATGTATAGCCTTCATAGCTACCCTACTCCCCAAACCCACCTGATTGAATGAGGTACTTATTCTGTCAGATTTACCACTCTTAAGGGTAGGGTCTTAGTTAGGCTGTAAATTTGGGATAAAATATGTTAATTCCAGTTAACAAAACCCCAGGACAACCATGTTCAGGCAAACCACGTTTGAACCCTGTCCAGGATGAGCATCCAGACCATACGGAACGTGTTCAGCGTGGACACTGGTTACCGCCTGTCGGATGACCAGATGGTCAACCACTTCCCCAACCACTATGAACTGACCAGGAAGGACCTGATGATCAAGAACATCAAACGTTACAGGAAGGAGCTGGAGAAAGAGGGCAGCCCACTGGCCGAGAAGGACGAGAATGGGAAGCACATCTATTTAGGTGGGAGTTGGGTGCTAGCATGTATAAACAGGCTTTAAGGTGTCACATTTGACAGACATCCTCTTTATCTGCATGGATTTGTAATTCGACAATATGGATTTGTAATTCGCCCCGTTTCCAGATTTTGTGCCAGTGACGTTCATGCTCCCGTCCGATTACAATCTGTTTGTGGAGGAGTTCCGGAAGAGTCCGTTGAGCACGTGGATCATGAAGCCTTGTGGGAAGGCCCAGGGGAAGGGCATCTTCCTCATCAACAAGCTGTCACAGATCAAGAAGTGGTCCAGAGACAGCCGCACCTCCACGTAAGTGCTGACGCGCAGACGCGTATCACCGTATCAACGTTCACTTGTGGACATTGTGGACACGACTCCCAGTAAAATGAGCCAAATGAACACCCTCCTTCCTGTTATGTGCAACTTTAACCCTGTTGATCCTGGCCTCGTTTTTGGGGCGTGGCGATCGGTTTGGGAAGTCCCTCGCTTATATAGGTTAGAATGACATACTATCTCTATAAGGGAAACCTCTCTAGTGCTATAATGATGAATGAATATGAGCTGGGTCCAGTTGCAATCATACCAAACTCCTTCAGAATCCAGGAAGAAGGAATATGAATACAACTGCATCCAGCTATAATTGTACTAAACAAATGTCCCCTACTGAATAAGTCAAGAATGGGAACATATATATACACAGTATATAAATCTGTGATATCATATAGTAGAGAAGGTAAGTATGTAGTAAGCAGAAAGCAAAGAGTGTTGTCTCAGACACAAAGTGTGTCTCAGCTGTTAGGAGAGGAGTGCAAAAGGACAGGAGGCTTATAAAGAAAGCAAGAAAGAGAGTAGGCAACTAGAGAAACACAGAAATGGAACCAAAAAACAGCCTGTTTACGACAACTCATTTAACTTTATTCGGTTTTGTTTACTCGATCTTCTTCTTTTTCACAATACTCCTCACATCATGTAGATCTATGTAGGGTTAAGTCACATGAATGTGGGATTAAGAAGCAGTTGACCCCACGGACACGGGTGTCCCGCCCTCAACACAAACACAAGCAGACAAACTGGCACACAGGTTGCTACGCAAACACACTCTGATATCTTTCCTTCTGACCGTGACACTGCCACACCTCAAGTTGCACTGGTAAACACCATCGATAGACGTCTCCCATCAAAGGTTAGCCTTTGCATGCATTTGCATCATGCAACATGAGATCATCCACAGAGCAGAAAGACTAGAAGGGGGTTTCTCCATAAGTACATGACACCCATATGTCACCGGTAAAATTCATAACGACTACCCCATGACACATTTAGTCTGCACACATTAAAAGCCTTTTATTTGTTTGTTACACCGAATCGCAGACACACTTTTTACTTTGGGTCACAGTTCTCTACCCTTCGACACAAACATGCAGTGCTAAGCACACATTAGCATGCATGGCTACACACACACCTGGTTTGGGTGTGGCAGGAGATTGGACACAGACCGATAACATACAGTGCCCTCCAAAAGTATTGGAACAGTGAGGCGAATTCCTTTATTTTTGCTGTAGACTGAAAACATTTGGGCTTGACATCAAATAATGAACGTGAGACCAGAGATCAACGTTTCAGCTTTTATTTCCAGGTATTTACATCAGGATCTGATGCACAACTAAGAAAATATCACATTTTGTTTGAATCCACCCATTTGTCATGTGAGCAAAAGTATTGGAACAGATATACTTAAAACATATTTAAGTGAATAAGACTTAATATTTAGTTGCAAATCCTTTGCTTTCAATAACTGCAGCAAGTCTGTGACCCATTGACGTCACCAAACTTTTGCATTCTTCCTTTTTGATGCTTTCCCAGGCTTTCACTGCAGCCTCTTTCAGTTGTTGTTTGTTTTGTGGGGTTCCTCCCTTCAGTCTCCTCTTAAGCAGGTAAAATGCATGCTCTATAGGGTTTAAGTCTGGAGATTGACTTGGCCAGTCTAATACCTTCCATTTCTTGCCCCTGATAAACTCCTTTGTTGTTTTGGCAGTGTGTTTTGGGTTGTTATCTTGCTGCATGATGAAGGCTCTGCCAATCAGTTTGGTTGCATCTTTCCTTAAATTGGCAGACAAAATGTTTCTGTAGACTTCCGAGTTCATTTTGCTGCTGCCATCATGTGTTACATCCTCAATGAAGATTAATGAGCCCGTCCTAGAAGAAGCCATGCAAGCCCAAGCCATGACATTACCTCCACCGTGTTTCACAGATGAGCTTGTGTGTTTGGGATCATGAGCAGTTCCTTTCTTTCTCCAAACTTTAGCCTTTCCATCACTTTGGTAAAAGTTAATCTTTGTCTCATCAGTCCATAAAACTTTGTCCCAGAATTTTTGAGGTTCATCTCTGTACTTTTTGGCAAATTCCAGCCTGGCCTTCCTATTCTTCTTGCTAATGAGTGGTTTGCATCTTCTGGTGTAGCCCTTGTACTTTTGTTCATGAAGTCTTCTGCGAACAGTAGATAGTGATACCTTCACTCCTGCCATCTGGAGGTTGTTGCTGATCTCACTAACAGTTGTTTTAGGGTCTTTCTCTCTCACAATGTTTCTGTCATCAACTGCTGATGTTTTCCTTGGTCTACCTGTTCGACGTCTGTTACTTAGTACACCAGTAGTTTTCTTCTTCTTCAGGACATTCCAAATGGTTGTACTGGCTATGGCCAATGTTTCTGCAATGGCTCTGATTGATTTTCCATCTTCTCTAAGACTCACAATTGCTTGTTTTTCACCCAAAGACAGCGCTCCGGTTTTCATGTTGTTTTCACCTCTGAATACAGTCTGCATAGACAAAACCTATCTTACCCAATCTGAACCTGAGTGTAGACATTCAGTGGTATTTATTGATTGAATAATGTATGTAATAGGACACACCTGGGCAACAAAACACACCTGTCAGTCATATGTTCCAATACTTTTGCTCACGTGACAAATGGGTGGGTTCGAACAAAAAGGTGATATTTTCTAATTTGTGCATCAGATCCTGATGTAAATACCTGGAAATAAAAGCTGAAACGTTGATCTCTGGTTTAACATTCATCGTTTGATGTCAAGCCCAAATGTTTTCAGTCTACAGCAAAAATAAAGGAATTGGCCTCACTGTTCCAATACTTTTGGAGGGCACTGTACATCATCAAAATGTTGACTGAACGTATAAGGAGGGTTTTTGGTGAGCGGTACTGTACTCCTCACTGCTGGTGAATGGTTTCATGAAGATCTTATGCATGCCTATGAAAATCCCTGTAAATGAAGTGTTACCATGTTACCCCACTGGTGGTCTATGAAAGGGATTAAAAGTTTCCCTCCTACCCACCGAAACACAGCGTGGAAACTATAGCATCAACTTGAGATGATCCTGTGGTCTGCACCCCTCTGTTTCGCCAACCGTCTCTGGAGGAGGGGATCCCTCACTGAACCGGTCCTCCCAATGTTTCTCAAATTCTTTCTCAAATTGTCCTGAGAGTTTGTCCTTGTCTTCTCTGAGGGTTTACGTTGATTTAGGTGCAATTCTATGGGCGTATGTGAAGCCCTTTGTGATATTGCGTCTAAAAAGAGCTTTCCAAAATGAAAATTGGTCCTCTAAATTCTACAAGGCCTTTTAAAAGATCATCACTGCATTTTGGCCCTAATCCTAATCCCCAAGGTTTAAAGCAAGCATCATAAGCATTCCACCTAGGTCAAGAATGTCTCGAGTCCTTTTGTGGAGAAGAGGGAGATTTAGTCAGAGACTGACATTGCAAGTTCAGGTGTCTAGACTCCTATGTTTTAGTGTTTTATTTCTTAGGTTTGTGGCGGCCTCTAGTGGCAAGGAGGCCTACGTCATCTCTTTGTACATCGACAACCCACTATTGATTGGAGGCAAGAAGTTTGACTTGCGTCTCTACGTACTGGTGACCACCTACCGGCCCCTCAAGTGTTACATGTGAGTTTGCTTTTAAGGTTTTTCTGCAAATGGTCCAAATTCCATTTCTATGGCACGCCTCTTTCACTTGCGACAGGACGCATTCCAGTCAAGGAAGTTGTTCCCTCCCACTGCCTTTTTTCACTTCCCACATTTAAGGAGCTTGTCTAGGAATAAAGTGACCTACTTATCAATCCAGTTCTATACTCCTCGGTGGAGAAAAGATAAAGGGACAAACCTTCTGGAATGGAACACAAACACCATTGTCCCTCAATACTAGCCCCAGGGACCCCCATAAATACCTTACCACCCAGTTATACTTGATTCCGACATCATTAAATAGAGTATGCATTGAACGCATGTTTGAAATCGTGTTTTTGAGCATGAATTGAGTAAGGAGTGCGTCAGTTGTCTGGCTCCTGTCTGCAGCCCTGATGCGTGTCTGGGCTGTGTGCTCCAGGTACAAACTGGGCTTCTGTCGGTTCTGCACCGTCAAGTACACCCCCAGCACCAGCGAATTGGACAACATGTTTGTGCACCTGACCAACGTGGCCATCCAGAAACACGGGGTGAGTGGGGGGGGGGGGCTGTCCGAGCCATGTGCTACTTAAGAATAGTGTTAGGAGGTTTTAGGTATGTTATAAGTAAGCTATTATTACATTGTCAATGGCAATACTTGGTGTATACTGATTTAGTTTATTTCTCATGATGGTATATATATAAGAAATATGATTATAGAACAAATTAGGAAAGTATTTAAATATGATAGAGATGCCCATGCCCGCCGATAGGGGGGGGACAAACAGTTCTGTTGTCCCGGGCCCAGGTTATGGGGGGGGGCAGGGTAGGGGGGGGCCAGGGTAGGTGGGGGCCCAGAACAGGGCCCTCATTACATTATTATTATACTATAATTAAATATGATTTCATCTAAGATTATCTCGTCCAGGGCCCAGGCAAGACTGTCAGCTAGCCTGGAGATACCTATATAACTGATCAAATATACTGTACTCATCAGGCTCCGACTACAGTATAGAATCCCAAACTTGTAAATATTTAGTGTTTGTGTGAGTTGAGTTTGCTCATGATGGACTATTGAGAAAAGTCAAATTTTTCCAGGCAAGAACAGTAAGTTAAAGATAAGTAATGAAATTCATATATATATATATGTAAATGTGTATATATTCATATAGCTTATGTGATATTTCAAATCCTTGCATATATTGTTTGCATACACTGCATGTCATGCATGTCATGTGTATTGTAGTATATACTGTGTATCTATTTCAGGATGACTATAACCATGTTCATGGCGGTAAGTGGACGGTGAGTAATCTACGATTGTACCTGGAAAGCACCAGAGGGAAGGAGGTCACCAGCCGACTGTTCGACCAGATCCACTGGATTATGGTTCAGTCCCTGAAGGCAGTCGCCGTGAGTACAACACCTTACACACACACACACACACACACACTCTCAGGCCTAACAATCCACAAGCATGTGCCAAGAAAATTAGGTTTAGTCCAACACACTGCCTGGACTCTTTCTTGCGTGTCTGCTCACTCTCTCACACAGAAACACTGAAAATAAACAAGTCCTCCGATATAGCACCTGCAATGTTCAGCTGTGCAGAGCCCTGCTCTATATCCATCGACGCACTTCCTTTTTTTATTTTTTATAAGAAACTGACTGAGTTTCTTAAAGGGGTACACACTGGAATGGTGACTTAACTCCCTCTTTCTTTGTTTCTGTCTCTTTTCCCCCTCCCTTCTCTCTGTGTGTGTGTGTCTTTGTAGCCTGTGATGAACAATGACAAACACTGCTTTGAGTGTTATGGGTATGACATCATCATTGATGACAAGCTTAAGCCTTGGCTGATTGAGGTGAGAGACTGGCAAAACAACACAAACAAACATAAATATATATAAACACACATACATACCATATGTACATACAACAAGAAACTCTAACAAGCACATTTATAGACCCACACGTTCCTCCAGCAATCTCAACTACTTCTATGAAAATGATTGACTCGAATTCCTGCTCCTGCTATGCTTTAAAGCTCGTGTTTCTCTTCTGCCCCTCAAGAGATGAATTGCATATTCGCCCTGTGAAACCAAACGTGTGTTCCCATATCATTCTCGCCATTTGGAACCCTCTTCTTGTCTTCTCATTATGTGTGTTTGTGTGTGTGTGTGTCTGCGGGCTAGTCTAAGCTGGGCTTATAGAAGTACAGATGACAGACCACTGTAACGTTGTAAGGGTGAATGGTAGAACTGAAACACTGATTTTCTACCTGTGGCTTCTTTTCTGCCTGCTCAGAAGCACTGCAGAGGAGCTAATGACACAGGTCAAAGGTCAAGGGTCAAGGTGACGTTGTGTGTACAGTTGAAAATGGTCCACACCCACTTTGTTCAGCACCAATGGCGGTCTTTGTTTTTTTTATATTGTATACGTCACAAAGTTATATAGTTACACTATAAACATAGTTTACTTACGTTTGACACTTGTTTTTTTTACATCATATGCAGGATAGGTTGGATGTGAAACTGGATTTTGAGCCAATTGCCCTCTCACTTTGAATCTACTCTGACAAATTAAACTTACCATCCAAATGTACAGTTTTAGTCGGGACCACGGCTCTGACGATGACAATCTAAACCCTGTCCGTTTTAGAGCCCTGATGTACATAGTTTGAGTCTGCACTATTTTAGTAGGCATCTGATGCTACATAGTCCATACTGTCGAAGGCAGTAAGTCTGAATCTTGACCTTTTTCAAACAAAACATACTCATGTCATATCATTGTGCCTTCAGTCGACACAGACCGGTTTGTGTCGGTCTGCTATCGTACCGTCATCTGACATGGCATCCCCATGCCCTGTGCAGAGGACTGTGACTTGCTGACTTGCACACTGTGATATGCAACCGGATGTAGTATGTCTGTCATCCTAGCTTTTCGTCCTGGTGTATCAGATGTAACATGTAACCGGGCATACTAAAGAGACACACTATTAAGGATGGCAGTATGCCATTTGAGATGTGAAGTAGGCTTCTAGTGTGAAGGAGGGCCCATAGGGACGACACACTACCAACACAGTAAAATCAATTATCAACTACATCTGTAGAACTAGAGTATTGTGTTTACGGTTCACACAGAATGCCGTAAGTCATCCATTCTATCGAGACGATTTCCTCGGTTTGTGAAACGAGTCCCAGCTATTTCGGCTCACTGACACAGATCTATTTTGGCTGAGGCACAGTGCTCGAAGGCACTGACGTTCTTCCATGTACTATTCGAAACAGAACAAGATGTAGATGCCCCCCAAATAGCCTATTTATTTAGGCTATGGGGTCAGAAATGCCTCTTAATCTTCCTTGGCAAAACTTTGTTGAAAGATTTCTTGGAAATGTCCCGAGTTACCCTTGAATATTTGTTTGGAGCTTGTTTGCTTCAGAGTAGAAGTGTTCTGTCCGCCGGGCCTCAGCTGTTTTGGGCTGGAAGCTAGTCTGATACTTGGAGGCAGTGTGGCCTGCGTGCCGATGTCAAGCTGTGGTTAATGTGTAACGGATAATAACAGCTGGGAAGCGACAGTGTCATATTTTCTGCCATGGCAGGCATGTCTCTGGAGACCAGACGCTCAGAAGCTCCTTCACGCTAAATGATGTGTGAGCTTTGTGTCTTGCTAGCTTACTATAGCCGCTTGTCTGGCGTTTTGTTGATTTTCTCAGTGGTGTTGTTTTATTTGCTGTATTTGTGTGTGGGCGTGCACATGTGTGTGTACATGCCTGTGTCCAACCCACAGCCAGTAACACATTGGCTAGGTAGTACTAACATTTCCTGCTAGATAAGAATCTCCCTATGGGAGCGGAGAGGAAATTAAACTGTGAGCTAATTTCTGCTTGGGCTCCACAGTAAAGTCTGCTTCCCTACAGGCATACGTTTCCATAAAAGAGTCTGTGTATTTAATGGCTAATGTTTGTCCTGACTTTGTGTGTGTGTGTGTGTGTGTGTGTGTGTGCACGCGCATGCCTGTGAGTTCAAATAAAGAGGGTAATGTGTGTCAATATTTGTTATCTTTTTCATCAATCGGAGCACATACTCACTGTCTGCGTGAACAGTGTTTGTGCTTGTGTACCCTGTGCCCCCCCTCCTCCAGGTAAACGCCTCCCCGTCACTGACCTCTAGCACAGCCAATGACCGTATCCTGAAGTACAACCTCATTAATGACACACTCAACATTGTCACTCCTAACGGGGACATTCCTGACTGCCGCTGGAACCGTAGCCCACCTCGAGAGGCCCTAGGCAACTATCAAGTCCTGTGAGTGACGTGTGCTTCCTCCTATCACAGCACAGTGAGCCTCTAGGCAGCTCCAGTGGTAGTGCAGGCTCAAAGTGAGGGCAGGGTATTAGCCAATAGTCAAGCTACAGTCGTAACGTGTCTATATCCATTAACCCTCAAATAACGCACACCAAAGTTAGTTCCCTTCGATAGCTCAGTTGGTAGAGCGGAGGACTGTAGTGGGAAAGTCAGAAATCCTTAGGTCGCTGGTTCAAATCTGGCTCGAAGGATCTGCTTTTAGCCACTGTTTAATAGTAATGTGAAAGTGTTAAAATGGCCAGTTCTGTTTCATTTATGGTTTGATTTTGATTCAAAATATCAAATTCCAGAAGTGAATTTGGAAAAATGGACTCAAGTTCAAATGTGAGTATGTGTTTGAGGAAAATGAATTAATTTACACAACAGTAAATACAGGAAAGCTAATATTCTTATATTCTATATGTTGAAACATTTCAGTGTGCTCCAAATATTAAATATCTCATCATTCATTCACACAGCTAACTGTGTAGTGCTTGACAGCAGGTTCCAATACTTCGCCAAAATAATTTCCTTCTAGCCGGATTAGAACCAGCGACCTAAGGATATCTGACTTGGGATTCTACAGTCCTCCGCTCTTCCAACCGAGCTATCGAATAAAACTTGGACTTAGCAATGGAGGTTAAAAGTTTTTGGTCACACAAATGGAGTTTGTGTTTGGGGATGGGGGCCAGTTCCCTGTGCCCAGGAGGGGGTTGTAGTCTTTACAAAGCTTGTTTTGTCTACATGGCAAATCTATATGAGCAGAAGGGCAGAACTGCATAGAAAACCAGTATACAATGAATTCTTCTCTCCCTTGCTTTCCAATCCCTTTTTACTCCCCTACTTTTGTTCCTCCTCTCGGGACTGTCTCTCCCCTCATCCCTCGTCGTCTACCCTCCAGGTATGATGAGGAGCAGGCGATGAGCGAGAACGCGGAGCGGGACCTGCGGAGTCGTTCCGGCCAATCCCTGGGGTCCAAGGGCACAAAGGGCGGCGCCGGCCTACGACCCACAGCTGCCACCTGGAAGTGAAATCACCTCTTCAGGGGTCACCTCCTTGGTGCACTTTCTGTTGGATCAGAGGGGCGGGTGGAGTTTAAGGGTGGGGAGAAAGAACCACCCAGACTATGCCCCCCCCCCCCAACACCACCAGGGAAGACTAGTCCTCAGCCTTGCTCATTACACTGACAGACATATAGAACCCCCCTTCCCTCAATACACACACACTCCCTCCCCTCCCCAAACTTGGTCCAGCCTGCATGACATCGCACAACACATACATACAACTGAGGGGGTGAGGGGTTTTGAGGGGGTGCAGTTTTGAGGGGGTTACAGTGTGTGTGCAGTTGTGTGTGGCTGTGTAAAAGGGATAAAAATAGCGAGAATTACAGAAATACAAAGTGCTGAGTTACTGTTGGCCTCTGGCTGAGAATAGGTGACCAGAGTGTGAGTCTATGTACATCAGTCCAAAAAAGTTGACTGTTTTCAGTTGCAACTATGCATGTCTAAGGACACTTTCACCATTCTGTAAGCCTGTTCAAGACAGCGTTAAACAGCAGTTAAAGCCAGATAGAAAATTGAATAAACAGATGTAGAATTGGTGTTATTGTGTTGCGTACATTAAAACTTTACTGAACTGTAAAGCAACCCATGTAGAAAACTGGGCTGTACACAAAATAGCATTTACTGTTTCAATCTTTTATACTGCATTAAAGGGGAGGCTTTTTCAGGATGACTGATGTGTTTACATTTAAAGTTTTGTCACAATGTTTTTTTAATTCTTATTTTTAATGAATAGGGGAATACATACTGCTATGATGTAAACAGTGACTACTCCAATGCTTTGAGTACTTCAGAGCTTTACAGAAAATGTCTATTATGTACATGCCTATTTTTGTACAGTTTGTTATAGGTAGATGAATATGTCTCTGTAACTCCCTTGTAACACTGGAATCCTTCACCTGGAAATTTGTTATTTTTTTGCTATAATTTCTTCCTATACGTTTCTGTGGAAAAAAAGAATGTTTGTGAAAAAGTTACATTTTTTACATTTTGTATTAACTGTGTACACTGATTAACAATTCGATTTAAAGGTCCCATGGCATTAAAACGTCACTTTGAGTTTTTTTTTTACATTAATGAGTTCCCCTAACCTGCCTATGGTCCCCCAATGGCTAGAAATTGCAATAAGTGTAAACCAAGCCCTGGGTATTCTGCTCCGCCTTTGAGGAAATTAAAGCGCAGATGGGCCGATCAGAAATGTTCCCCTTATGTCGTCATAAGGGGAAAGGTTACCTCCCCTTTCTCTGCTTTGCCCGGCCACAGAATTTGGCCCGCCAATGAGAAAATTAGCTACAACCCTGTGAGCACAATATTGTTTTTTCCTCGAGAGACATCATAGCTTGCAAACAACCGAAGCATGGCAGTTAGCCCCGCCTCTCTCCTCATAGCATTTAAAGCTACAGACAAAGAAATGGCACGTCCTAAGGAAAGCTCATTGACTGCCCGTAGTGGCTGAATTTCGGAAAGACACTTCAGATATAGTTTTAGGGGACCACTAAGGCCTATATAAAAGCATCCAAAAACAGCATGTCATGGGACCTTTAAGTATTTTAGTTAAGGTTAGAACATGATAAAGGATTATGCTTCAAGATAAAATGTCAAATTAGTGTATAGATACCATACAGTTCAATTGAAGCCACTGCATTTATATGAATGCCACAAATTATTTTGTTGATGTGGTTAGTTTGACCAAAAACCATTGACAAATTCAGTATTCACTTACAATGCTTGACTTAATCCATTGAAGGTGGATTAAATGAGTAAACTAATGCCACTACAAGAAAACAATCAGTCTGGGTTTTAGATTAATCCAAGTCAACTTTTAAAAAGGTAAATGACCTCCACTCTTGTGTTGCCCTTGTTGCCATGCTGAGAAAGAGCTACCCCAGCATGGTTCCTTTCCATTTTATTTGTGTGTGACCTTGAGGGTTTGAATTCTTCAGCAGCCTTTACTTGGTTAACCTTTGTCATATATTCACATTCTGGTCACAGTGTGCCACACTTTAAGCACTTTTTCTCCCAACTATCGTTGTATTAGAAACTGGCAATGTTTGTCAGAAAGGGCACTGCATGTGGGTAAAAGTAGGACGTTGGAACAGACTGAAAGATTCAATGTTTTGTCAGTATAAAGACTAAAGCTCGAGTTGGATCACAAAAATAGAATGGCAGTGATTGTATGTAGCCTACGCTCACGGCTAAACTCCTATATTTCAGTACGACTAAACTTTCAGTATTGTGCTGGCTCTTTCCCTATAAATAGGCTGGTAGCCTATGGTCGATTTAGATTTACAGTAACAGTGGGGAGTTTTTTTGTTCTTATTGTAAGTCTGTTTGTTAGTACTTTTATTATTACAATGTATTATTTTTTATAGAATACCCACGGTGCTGCCTTTGACCTACATTTCTAAACTGTTGTTTAATTTTTGGGATATTTTTGGAATGCATGTCTCTCTTAGCTAGATGGAATATGCGGTTAATTTTTCGCTTACGAAACATAATCCATTTACCGAAACTTATTTAGCTAAGATGTGGATAAGTGAATTGTCATATAAAATATGTTTCTCATACAGATTTCCTGGTGCCTCAAACAACTCCGCATGTATTAAATCACATCTAATCATTGGATTTTTGTGTAAATCTTATTTATATGGATAATGGAATATTTATATTGTTCTATTAACCGACCAAATACATAACTGAACAGTTGTTTTCTATGCGGGTTAGTTAAATAGGGTGTGGAGGAAAGTGGGCTATGGAGCGTAATATGAGCTGCCTATAGGCCTATAGGCTACTGTTCTAAATTCGATGATACTATCCAGCTGCCACAAAACTGCAGTTGTGTTAAACGATAGTTTGTTACTGACTGATTACTGACTGTATCTAGTCTTAACTGTGTCTGTCCTCGGGTATTTGTTAAGGGTACGTGCACAGCGTATGTAGCCTACTCCCGAAATGTTCATGCAAATTTAGTAAATGATAATGAGATAGTCCTATTAATCTTATAAAAAGTGGACATGAATGGATTATTACGAAATGTGGGAAAAAGTTTGCGATTGAAATCTCAATTGCGTTTATCTTCCATGATTAGGCATATAGAGGTCTGTGTCACTATTATCAGATTAAATCTACGTGTAATCGATAAGGGGTTGAAAGTAACTTTTTCCATCACGTTACTTTTTGGGGATATGACGTCAGAGAGGCGCGCCTCCCCTCAGTCAACCGACCGTGGTGCAGTCCTGCTGCTCTGAAAAAACGAAGGATTTCACCAAGGCTTTTAACCTCATCATTTAACACCTTCTGTCAAGACCGACAAGAGAAGCGAACCTCTAAAAGGTGGGGTAAACGTTTAACTACTTACATTTTGTCCATAAACTGATATTACATATTTTCTCATCCAATAGAGTGCAGACTGTATAGCACTGCAAATGTCTAACTTAGCGCAACTCTAGCTAGCTACTACAACAACTTGGTAAATAGTCATGAATTGCATTAAAGTTAAATCAAGCCAGCCTAAAAAACGTACTTGCTGTTGTTTTCGTGAATTACTAGACTGTGTGTGTCAGTAGTGTTATGTACACTACCCATGACTGAGTCCAGTCAGAATCATCATGTTAGCATCTAACACCGGTTTGTCTGATTGTATTGAAGTAGCTCAACTACTGACTACACTGTCACTTAAAGTTCTAGTTAATAGGTGTTACGGTACCATTATCAAATCATCAACTGGTGTTACATAATTAGCCAAATTCAATAGGACTACGACCCGACCAACAAAGAGTATGCTTGATTCAAAGCTTCGTGAATCAATCAAGTCGATATTATGACCAACTATCCTGTATTCAGACCCACACACAAGTCTTTATGGTCGAAGGACCTGGGCAGTTTACAAAAAAAGTTGTAAATTTGGGCCAAACTAAGTACGTGATTGCATTCTAGTTTCACTCTAGTCTATTTTTAATGCAGAATCGCAGTGTTTTCCTTGACTGATCAAGGGCGGGGCACATTTCACAAGAACTCCGCATATCATAGCTGTCGTGATGTCCTGTAATTCTATGTGCCATTGCATTGTGGTTAAAATGTTGTCTCAAAAGAACGTTCAACTCGAGTGACATGTTGTTCTGTTTCACTTGCACACAAAAAAATCATTTAAATATTTATGCTCAGCCAAAGTCAGATTGCAGTGTTCCTGCCAAAACTTATAGCCCATGAGTGCCAGCAAAACATTGTATTTTGGCTGCACGATATTGGTGTGCAGGCATCATTTCAACAGTCAGTCATTTGCTGAGCTGCATTCAGTGTACAAAGGAACAAGAGGATATCATATGAAACGGCTCACATTTAAGTTGTCCTTTAAAACAACAATTCACAACATTAATATTGAATGCTTTCACAGACCTTCCTCTTCCAACAAATCTAAGGCTGGTCAGCCAATCCTTGAGCAATCATTCAACGAAGTGCAACTGCAGACTTTATTTAATTAGTAGTCTTTCTCCCGAGGTCACCGTTATCAGGAAGATAAAGGGAAGTTAAAGCCTGACGATTATGAAGGCACATGTTTGTAGGTTGTACTGTTGGGGTGAGAGAGTAGTGAAAGCTTAGTGCCGTCTTCATGGATGTGTGAAAAGAAGATAAAGCCACTCACTATTACACTCCAAGGTAATACAGAGCTGATGTTTTGAAGGGCTGTGCTGTATGTGTTTCTCTGGCTAATCAAATGAAAAGGCTTCCATAGAGAGCTCTATTTGTTCTGTTGTAATCCCCTCTCCCCAACACACACACACCTTAGGCTCATTATGTAACCCGGGGTTTCCGCTGGAAACCTGGAAGAAAATAAAGAAAAAGATGATCCGGTGATGTCATGATGCCCCCCATTCCCTGTCACGTAATACAGCGTTTCCCCCCATTATGTCGCTAACCCTCCGTTGGCACCATGGATGGAAAATGCCCGAAAGAGTTGGAACAAACGCTTCTGTTTCGACACCATCAAAAGACCAAGGGCTTTTTGGGGGTAAGGCCGACTTTGGAATGACGTTTTGAAGTTGAGAAGCCACAGCTGACCCAGAGTGTTGACGGAGGAGTTTGAGCGAAGCTTCGGAGCTCTACGTTCCTCAGCCATGTGAGGCTTCGGTGCCTCACAGGTTGCTATCTAGGATCGATGGATAGACTCTCTGGAGAGCAGCCCATCCAGTCACCGTGAGATCAGCAGTTAGGGTCTAGGCTGTTGACCGACCAAAGGCTGAACGGACAAAAGTGCGTCCAAAGTCACCGTTTTCCCCTTCGTTTGGACTATACCCGTTGGGATTTAGAATATTTATAGAATTCAGCTTGGCTACCATGCATTTAGCAGCTGTTGTCTATTTTCAAAGAGATGTCATTCATATTTAGGCCAAAGATTTTGCCAAAAGTAAGGAATGGAGAGAGATAATGTTTGAAAAGGTATTTTTTAATAGTATTAGTTTCAATTACAGGAAAATCATGGGAAGCTTGTTGTTTACGTAAGAGTACCTTACTCTTTGTTTTTTGTTCCCATGACAGAAAATATAAATAGTTTTATGAGGAAACGGTACACTATTGAGCTAGTGGCCTACTCCTCAGTTGAGTCAAGAAAGTTAATTCAAATGGTTCCTTAACCTAATATTTGGCATGTTAAGCAATATGGACCAGGGCAATGCAACAGGAATTTGTTCTCCATGCATTTTTCATGAATCGCTCACTGCTTAAATGAGCTTCTCGTTGGACTAAACTCAACCTGTAATCTCATTACAGTTACCTGTGATGTGAGCTACAAAACAGTGTTTTAGCCCAGTGGCTAGCGTTGGACCTTTCACTGCATGAGACCTCTGTGTTCCTGTTTTTGCTCTCCGACAGCAGAGCGACTTGTCCCCTCTGCTTTATAATAATAGAGGAAGTCATCTTTTCCTGCTCACCCAAACCCTCATGCAACCGGAGCGTTGGCACAGTGAGTCAGATCGGGTCTGATGATTGGGTCTTTTATTTCTTGGGGAGTGAAATGTGAAACAGCGGCAAGAGGACTGCCGTCGGTACAACTCTACGGACTTCTCCAAGGAGCGTCTCATCCGTGGCGCTTGTTCCGCGCCCTGGATCGGTCTACGGTGTGGGGGGAAGATCAGGGGGAGGCACGACTGTGTGGCTGCTTGGAAGTGCCGGGTGTCGGAGACTTGCGAGGGAAGTGGCACGCACGCACGCACAGACGACTCCTCACTTTTTGCGAGCCACTTTATTCAAAGTAGCTTACCAGATCTCCTGGACTCTGGCAGACGCGCCCGCACACAGACACACTTATTGACTTGGATCCATTTCTTTTTCACAGTTTCCTCCCCTCCTCCCCTCACTTCATACGTCAAAACACACACACACACACAGCCGGAGGACAAGCATGCTTGTGCCTGTCAGCCCAGTAGATGAGCTCAGTCGGCCGTGGCTGTAGAGCAGATCGACGTGTGTAGAGAGTGACGGCAGCCATTGTTCCTCTTCCTGTCCCCGCTGCCTTCCAGCACAGTAGCCTTAGCAGTGACCCTCTGGAGTCGAAAGAGAACACACCTGAAGCAGTGAATAGGCCGGTGGGGCATGGAGATGTGTGTGTGTGTTTGTGCCCCCCCCCCGCTCTCCCTTCTCACAGAACTGCTGTGTAGGGGCATGTGTGGGAAGGTAAGTCTGGCTCCATGTCCTGCAGGGCAATGCCTCTCCCCCATCTCACACGCACACACACACAGCAATATCATGAGGAGTAGCTTACAGTACTACTGTAAATAGACCCCCCCCCCCCCCCTTATTCTCGCTGTTCAGTTTGGTTTTGTGTAACAGCAATGAATCGGGTTCGAGCCAGTGAATGATTCTCTTGTTCTACGTTTCTAACGTTTTTACTCATCGCTGATACACACACACGCCTCCCTTTTTTGTGAGGTTAGGCAAGTGGAGTCTCTGTGTGTGCGTGTGTGTGTGTGCTGTGTCATGACTCAAGACTCCCTGTGTCAGTGCACACACAGTGCTGCTCATGTGCTTTTAATCACTGCAAGCAATACCTATTCTCTCTCTCAATCTCTCTCTGTCTCTCCCCATCCCTGACTCCCACTTCTCACCCTTTCTCTCTCTTATTCCGTGCATCCCTTCACTCCTCCGTTCTCCTCGCCTCTCCCTTTTTCTCCCCCTCTGCGATGCCCCCCCCCCTCCCCTCTAGTGTGGCCCTCAGGGGACCAGCACTAAAACGGACACCTTTTCTGTTTTGTTTCTTTCTACTTTATTTGCATGGTTCTTGTTTTCCGTTTGTCGCTACTGTTAATTGGACCCATTTGCTCTGCCGAAGTCTGGGTAGGACAGCTCTGGTCTGAGCACCCAGTACTTCTCAGTCGGGTACTGTGAGACTTAGACCAGGCCCGAGTACCCCCTCAACATGCTAGTGCTACACACAGACACACACTCAACCCTTGTGTCACTGGTATGCCTGTGTGAATGGCCACTGAGTATGACTCGGGGATATTTACATTTAGCAGACGCTCTTATCCAGAGCGACTTACAGTGAGTACAGGGACATTCCGTCCGAGGCAAGTAGAGTGAAGTGCCTTGCCCAAAGACATAACATTGCACAGCCCGGGAATCGAACCGGCAACCTTCTGATGACTAGCCCGATTCTCTAACCACTCAGCCATCTGACGCACGGATATGTTGGGTAGAGCTCCACCGAGGGTTGAGCACGCACTCGCACGGGAACACAGCCAGCTCATAGGGCCTCCATTTGCTCGGCTTATCAACGACTCTGGCCTGAACTTCAGTCTAGTGCACGCCGCATTCCAATGCGCTCGGTACATATTCCAAGCTGCGTTTCGCCCCCAGGCAAAGTCATATACACCACAGAGCTGTTACCCAAACCTTTCCTCATTTAGACAACAGGTGATGGATTTTTGTTGTCGTTGAGGAAGTCAAACATTTCCCCTTGTTTATTTGTGTGTTTTATTTCGTGTAGGCTGGAAGTCTTCCCAGACTGATAGATTTAAGACCCACAGTCCAGACCAGCGTCCAGCTATGGGGCCAGGTCATGGGGTTCAGTTTGCGTGAGGAAATCCTGGAGGTTGAACGGAAGGATGCCTCAGCATCCCTCTCAGTTTAAGACCTGGAGACAAACACACACACAGGATGATACACACCTTTGTTGTAGCTCCCAGTCCTCCCAGTTTTTCTTCCTCTCGTGTTCTGGTTTCTGTACGTTGAGTTTGCCGTGAACGAGTGAATTGGACGGGGATTCATCTCGACCTTGGTTCATGCTGCGGAAGCGTTTGCCAACTCAGGGACTCCTTTGAGGACTGGCTTCCTCTGAATGCGCGTGTCTAAATGTGGGGCTGCTCAGAGTAGATTGTGAACCTTATATTATGCCAAGCGACTCTCATGCGTTTAGCGAGAGATATCCCGTTTGTTCGTATTTTTTTTATTTGACAAGTTGGCTTTGTGAGTTATCTGTCCGCTTCTGTTTGGGACTTTTTGGAACTCCGCTACGAGTGTGACACCGTTTTGAAGGAGTTTACGTTCCGGGAGGGCCTGGCTTTCGCCCTCCATTGCAACCCGTCTGTTGTAGCTTTGCCATGGCTGCAGTTATCCCAGTGAGAGATGATGGATAGGGACAGCTGAGAGAGACAGAGAGAGGGAGACAGAGGGAGAGAGAATGACTACTTAATCCTCGGCGATATAAACCAGCTTGATGTCAATGACTTCCTCCGGTGGAAAATTGGACATGGGTTTTCTACCGCCTGCTCTGGGTGAGGTGTGCGTGGGCTGGGCAGAGGCCTGTGCGGACTGTCGTTTCTCCGGGTGCTCCGAACCCAGTGAGCCGAGAGGAGCTGTGCGCCGTGAAGACTCCTGAGTCTGCAGAGGAAAGTGCTGAGAGAAATGCGAGGAGACACACACACACACCATCATCGATCTCTCATGAGTACTACAGGCTTTCCAAAGAGGATGACCCCTGATGGCACTTCAATCTAGAGGCAGCAGTATGCGTGTGTGTGTGTGGTTTGTGCGTGGTGTGTGTTTGAAAATGAAACACGTGTGTACCACCCTGTTCACAATGCTAACCTCTGTCCAAGGACGACTGATGTTCAGGCCACACACACACATTGTTCAACCTCTCGAGGCTTATTTTTAGTGTTCCTCCAATGAGAGAGGAACTCAAGTCAGTGCAGCGACGTTGGAAGACGGCGGGAGTCAGGTGGCTGAGCGGTTAGGGAAGCGGGCTAGTAATCCGAAAGTTGCGAGTTCAATTCCTGGCCGTTCCAAATGACGTAGTGTCCTTGGGCAAGGCATTTCACCCTACTTTCCTCGGGGGGAATATCCCTGTACTTACTGTAAGTCACTCTGGATAAGAGCGTCTGCTAAATGGAAGACGCCAAGCCGCCTGCCACGGCGTGGAGGATGGGCCGAGACAGAGGACGGACGGATGAACGAGAGATGAATGGATGGAGCGAGCGAGTAAAGGAGAATGAGGATGGGGGCCGGGGTGGGGGTGGGGGGCGACACTTGGGAATGGAAGATAGCGGAAGGAGAGCAAGGTGGAGACGAAGGGAGGAAAAGAAAAAGGAGAGGAGGGTAGGAATGGAGAGAGGAGGAGGAGGAGGAGGAAAGACGAACAGAGCTCTGTCTGTCGGTTGGTGTTCCGCTGCGACGCCCGCCCGAAAGAGACGGAAGCTCCCCGCTGCGGGGGTGAGGGCACACACGCGCCACACACACACACACTAAGCCGGGGCCTCCACTGCCAGCCTTCAACAACAGTGGTTTCTGTGTGTGCTATGTTGAACGCTGGCACGGTTTTGGAAACGGATGAAGCCACCCCACCTGCTGTGGAGAGGATCAAGCCACGTCTCACACACACACACACACACACACACACTAACACACTTTCTTTTTTTCTTCTACATTCCTCACTAACTAATAGTGTTTTAAAAATTTGAGGGATCGTTTCTTCTCACCTACCCAACACCCTTTTCACTTTTCTTCCTGAAACTCACATACACACTCACATACTCACATACACACACACACACTCACATACACACACAAACACACACACATGACCGATACATGAGGTGTGGCGACGTTCCTAGTTCTGCATTTCTCTTGAAATGTCACTCAGGGAGAACAATGATGATAACGTTCTGGATGTTGTCTTCAAAGCTTTCAGATGGTTGGAAGTAAACGTCAACATTACCACAGCCAATTCTGTGGTTAAGTCAGGCTCACTTCTGTTTGAGATACGTTTGTGAAAATACGTGTTTGTGTGTGGGGGAAGGAGCGCTTGCTGTTTATCATGTGGTGGCGGTGAAACGAAAGCGAAACATCTCTCGTTGAGCTGTCTGTGGTCGATATGGTATTTTTAATTCATCACAGCAAGTCACTTAGATACCTACATTCTCTGTCTCTCTGTCTCTCGCTCCTTCCTTCTTGGTCTGTGTGTGACAGCATCGGAGGTGACGGTTGTCCATTAAATCTTTCCTTCTCCTCTCTTTGAATCTCCCCCCTCATCCCTTTTCTCCTCACATTCTCTTCCCATCTATTGTTCACCCATGGCTTCCTTTTCTTTCCTGTGTTGCTCTTTGAGGAGGAGAATAGTTTTTTCCTCCAGTGTCAGTGCTACTGACGGGGGTGAGGGCAGGTGGGGGGTTAACCCTTGTGCATCTTCGGATCATTCGGACACATCAGACATTGTAGCCCACTGTCGTATTGCGACAACTTTACCGCATACAAAAACAAAGTGAAGCATTGTCTTTTAACCGTTGGGCTGTCTCAGACCCCCCACATTGCGAATTTCAAAACAAAATTATTTTTATTTGTTTTTGTATTGGGTAAACACAACGATGGTTTGTTATGAACCTTTGGGTCATGTGACCCGAAGGCAGCACAAGAGTTAAGGCGTATACTGCAGAAAGAGTTTTGAGAAGCATCGCCTCAAAGCATCTTCAGTGACTTAAATAGGTGTGCCGCCCTCACAGTATCTGTCTGCGTATCTGTGGCAGCGTTGAGGTTGAGTCCAACCTTCAAATACTCTGCAGTTATCTCATGATACTGTGTTTTCCCCCAACTGAATTTCTGAGGTAGAGGAGAGGTTCCGTGACTCGATAGGGGTTTTCAATCACGGGGCCAGGTGCGTCGGCATGACCGTATTAGGGGCATCTACTTCCTCCTTCCAGAACGTGCCGGGAGAGCCTTCTGTCATGTTTTGGCCTGTTGGCCGTTCATCTTTACTGCTCTTCCACGTATCTCTCTCTCTTTCTCTGCACTTCATTCCCTTCCTATCCTCCATCCCTTCCTCAAGGATGAAGGCTGAGGTCCGGTTCTCTCCCTCTCTGACCTGAGACCGTCTGTCAGTTGTGTCAAACAGAAGAGAGAGAGAGAGAGAGAGAGAGTGTGTGTGTGTGTCTCACACATAGTTCTTAACTTCTCCACGCACATGTTGATATGACAGACTGGTGTGCTTCTGCATGGTCTCCACGCTGCCATTCAGCATAGAAACTCAACACCAGCCCACTAGAACAGCCTTCTAGAACAGGACACTAGAACAGTACACTACAACAGCCTTCTAAAACAGGACACTAGAACAGTATAACAGAGCCTTACTCTCGAACTTTCCACACATCATTACTGAACATCCCCACCAATTAGTGGGTTTTTACGGACTGGAATTCAATTGTGTGGCTTCCTCAATTTGATGAACCCCGTTCTAATGAGTGCGTGTGCATGTGTGTACACAGGCCCTGAGGGACTGAGAGGGCTGCAGCCATGTCAGGCTCCTACGACGACTCCATGATGGATGTCTCCAGCGACAGCTTCTGGGAGGTGAGACATGCCCGCACACGCGCCCCACTCACACAGACGGACCCAGACCCTCCACCACAATAACATACACGGCGTGTAAACACGCATGACGTCAAGCACATTCAACATATGAGCCGGGGGTTGGGGGAAACGTCCCCTCATCGAGGGGCCTTTTTTAGTCTTCGTCACATCCCGTCAAGGGCCACTCCCTTGACGGGACAGGGGGGGCAGGGGGGCTATGCGGCTTGTCAAGCTCTCACCTGATTCCATTATTGGATATGATCTCCCTTTATCATAGCAAAAACAGCTATCGCTAGTCTAGATCCTTTTTTTTTTGTATTTATAAATCGCAGTCCGGAACGGATCAAGCTGTCTTGATGCACGTAGGCCGAACGTCCCTCATCCCTGACATAAGGGGTACGTAGGGAACACACTCGTGCACGCGTGCACACTGACTACCTCCCCCCTCCCCTCCCCCCCCCCCCCCCCCCCCAGGTGGGGAACTACAAGAGGACGGTGAAGCGCGTGGACGACGGCAACCGCCTGTGTAACGACCTGATGAACTGCCTCCACGAGCGCGCCCGCATCGAGAAGACCTACGCCCAGCAGCTCACAGAGTGGTCCAAGCGCTGGAGGCAGCTGATCGACAAAGGTGCCAAACACACACACACACACACACACTCTCACTCACACAGACCCTGTTGTCTGACTGGAGGATGTGAAAGGGGAATTGTGGGTTCAGTGAATTGAAGCCAGCGGCTACCTGCTTCTGGTTTTGTGTGTGTGTGTGTGTGTGTGTGTAACCAAGTCCTACCGTGCTCGCCTATTCGCGTTTCTGTGTATGCGCCTTTCCTATGACCTCATCACCACCTCTGTCCAGTAATACAATTAGGAGGGGCTCTCGATGGCTACGCGTGTCCACATTCGTGTGTATGTTATCGGCTGAATATTTATAACATGACACTGTGTGTGTGTGGTCAGGCCCTCAGTACGGCACCCTGGAGCGGGCGTGGGGGGCCCTGTGCACGGAGGCGGAGAAGGTGAGCGAGCTGCACATGGAGGTGAAGGCGGCTCTCATGGGGGAGGACTTTGAGAAGCTGAAGAACTGGCAGAGGGACGCCTTCCACAAGCAGATGATCGGGGGCTTCAAGGAGACCAAGGAGGCCGAGGACGGCTTCCGCAAGGCCCAGAAGCCCTGGGCCAAGAAACTCAAAGAGGTGGGGCCGCCTTTGTGTCTGTTCCTCCACCCACCCGTGTGTCTGCCCACCCGTCTGTCTGCCCACCCGTCTGTCTGCCCACCCGTCTGTCTCCCCACCCGTCTGTCTGCCCACCCGTCTGTCTCCCCACCCGTCTGTCTCCCCACCCGTCTGTCTACCCACCCGTCTGTCTACCCACCCGTCTGTCTACCCACCCGTCTGTCTACCCACCCGTCTGTCTACCCACCCGTCTGTCGTGACTCCTCACCACTCGAGGTTGTTAGGTCCCTGGCTAAGCTAGCAGCAAACGAACACCCTCCCTGCGTCACAGTTTCATCACAGCCTTACCCCATCAATGGGAAACCGTGGCATGTAATCTTCCCAGGCACAGAAGCTGACTGAGAGTGGTGGCCATTTTGTGTCAAACAGAGCCCAGTTTAACTGTTGAGATGACATATATACTGTTTATGCAGACAGAAGCAGACAGACACACACACACTGTGACTTCCAACCCAGAAGGTTAAAACACCGATTTTTTTCTTGGGTCGTCTGTTTACAGGACAGGGTTCACCTTTCCTGTGTGTGTGTGTGCGCATTTTTGTGTGTGGCATTTCTCATTTGGTGACTTCCTGGCTTTCCGCCCGTTCCTGTATCTGTGATGTCACAATGAGTGATTTCCTGACCATGTGATCGTGCAGTGTCAGAAGGGTAGCCAACAAATCAGTCCAGTTATGTGGGAAAGCTAGTCTAGTTCACGAACAGAGAGTAGAGAGACAGGCTGGTTGAGTGGAGATAAAGAGAGAGATGAGAGATTGGAGGGAGAGAAAGACAGCGATTAAGGAGAACTTAGAGAATGAAGAGGGGTGTTAAGCGTATGAAAGTGGAGATGTCAAACGAAGGTGTTTCTGTACCGGAGTAAGGGCTATCTGATCATGTGGTGTGCCTTTACAGCACACACACACAGCAGCTGCCCACTCTTATCAAATTAGAGGTGGCCTGTTCGTTCCCTGTGTGCTCTGACAGACTTCCCAGTGCACTATATCCGAGACAGTAGAAGTGTGTAGCACTGCACTCATAAGAATGTGTTGACTTGTTACCAAGATGGGAATTTGAATGCTTGTGCTTCAGGGATAGTAAAGCAGTTTCTGTAATTAGGGTTCCTCTGGTAGGAAGGGAACCTATGGTTTTTGTTAGTATTCAAAAACAAAAATGTCTCCATGAAATGGTTCAATAGCTTAACTCCTTGACTCATTGTTTTTTCAAATTTGGCCCAGTGAGACAACAGGTCACTCACTACTCCCAGACCGCTAGTGGCCCATGTACACCCATAGGTGGCGCTATAAGCCACCCCCAAAGTCTATGGCTGTGTCTACTACCGCGCACTTTACAAAGTACACTGCAATACAGTGCCCTGCCAAACAGTGCACTTACATAGTCAGTGCACTCCGTCGCTGATAAGTGCTGTCTCAAATGGAACACTTTTATGTTAAACACTTTGTGGAAGTGACGGACGCAAATCTGCTCGCGACACCCGCGAAACCTGCCAAAATGAACGCGGTTCTCCAAAAGCTGCCGAAAGGGCTCCTCCTTTCCCGCTACGTAGCCAAGATGGCGCCCGTTTAGGGCGAGTAGTGTCCATCGTTGTACACTGTTTTTTTGGACCGTTTGCAGTGCGCCATCCGGGTACTTTCAGTGCACTGAATTCTGCAGGGTTTGTGAGTGAAGCGCCCTAAGCACTGAAAGTCAGTGCTCGAAGTGCACAAGTGCGCGGTAGTAGACACAGCTTATGTGATTTCCCCAGCGCCCCATTACTCCAAAATGCCTGAAAATTGGTATACATACCTTATTTCTCATGGGGAACAAAAAAGCTTCAAGGACCCATAAGGTCTGCCATGATAGATTTTGCTGTACAGTCCAAATTTGGTACAACCTTCAAAACCATTCTCCTCATGAACCATAGATTCATATGACTTGAAATTTGTTACAGATGTGTAAAATACATGTCTTTTATATAGGGTGATATGGAATAAGAAATGCAATCCAAAATGGCTGAAAGGGGTGTATTTATATAAATGTCTACATGGTATTGATGCCTCAATACCTTTGTGTCAATAAATCCAATTTTGACTGATGTTTTTTCAAACCTAATAGGGTTCAAAATGACATCACTCTAAAGTACCATAAACAATTTTACCTTGGTATGTCAAAACATGATTGAATTAGAGCTGTTTCAACTTTGGCCAAATCTAACAATGTTTGCCACAGGAGAAACAGTTTACTTTTCTATACAGTAACTGACCATTACAATATCCAATACTGAGAATAGCTCAATAGGCTGAGACTGTGTACTTTTAAATACAAGGTCATAGGTTCAAATCCAGCCACAGTCTTTGACCTGGTCATCATTTTGATTATCTGTTTAGGTAAACAGGATGACATCATTCTGAAGTACCATAAACAATTTTTCCGTGGTATGTCAAAATATGATTGAATTAGAGCTGTTTAATTTTTGGCTAAATCTAACGATGCTTGCCACAGGAGAAACGGCTTACTTTTTTATACAGTCTCTGACCACAGCAATTCCCAACATTGAGTATAGCTCAATGGTCTGAGATGGTGTATTGCAAAATGCAAAGTCATAGATCCAAATCCAACTACAGACTTTGGCCTGTCATAATTCGGATTTTCTGCTCAGTTGAACAGGACGACATCATTCTGACGTTCCATTCGCAATTTCACCTTGGTATGTCAAAAGATGACTGAATTACAGCTGCTTAAACTTTGTCCCAAAACTGACCAAAGCTATTACTCTGCCTTTCTCTATCCTCTCTGCTCTGTGAGGCAGAGAGGATAGAGAGGCTGACTTGCAACCACATGCTCTCGAGTTTGAATCTCCATCCAGCCTTCAAACATTAAGTAATTTTGCTCTCTTGTTGTCCAACTCTTGACCTTCTACAATGTACATTTGTATAATATTTTGCGGAGGAACTCGCATCGCTGCTTGCAGCTATAGTTATTTTTATATATGTATAAAAGGCTTGTGTAGCTTTCCTTCACTATTACTAACAGAATCTGTACTGTTACAAGAGCTATATTTTCCGATACAGACATTATTTATTTACTAAATCAGTGAGCAGCTGGCTAGCTCATATACAAGCTAGCCAGCTTAAGGGGCCCTAAACTAAACCTTGCTCCTTCACTAGCGTCCAGATCTCACCCCAAAAAATTATAATATTGTACAGTCTGAAATGAGGGCCAGTTTCTTTCGGTAGAAAAAAAAGAAAATGAAAAAGCTGTCCGTTTTCACATGGGAAATACTGTTTACCGCAAATGTGTGGTGTCTGACAAACTAGTTCCAGTGTTACTGTATTTTGAACGCGGGGCCCCGACCTGGACCTTCACCTAGCGGGTTTGTGTGTGTGCAGGTGGACACCACCAAGAAGACCTACCACACGGCCTGTAAGGAGGAGAAGCTGGCCACCAGCCGGGAAAACAACAGCAAGCTGGAGAACAACAACAACCCAGAGCTTCAGAAGAAGCTGCAGGATAAGGTGGAGAAATGTCAGCAGGAGGTGCAGAAGGTAAAGGGGCTGTGTGTGTGTGTGTGTGTGTGTGTGTGTGTGTGTGTGTGTGTGTGTGTGTGTGTGTGTGTGTGTGTGTGTGTGTAGACGACTGTGTGTGTGTGTGCGCACACGCGTGTACATCCCACTAACTGCCCCCCCGTCCCCGGCCAGTCCAAGGAGCGCTATGAGAAGTCTCTGGAGGAGCTGGACAAGGTGACTCCTCAGTACATGGAGAACATGGAGCAGGTGTTTGAGCAGTGGCAGCAGTTTGAGGACAAGCGGCTCTGCTTCTTCAAAGAGCTCCTGCTGGAGGTTAAACAGCACCTGGACCTCTCCACCAATCACAAGTGAGACGCCCTCACACCGCCCACGTCACACGTCGCGCCCCGCACCAGATTTCCAACACAGCGTATTTCCACTCCTGCCAATTGATACTTTCCTATTCTCCTCCCCAAAATACATTGTGTGTGTGTATATATATATATATATATATATGTTTATGTATGTAATCAAATCAAAATTAAAAATCAGCCAACAGAAATGTAGTGAATCTGAATTTACATCCAAAAAATACAAAAATAAATAATTCAAACACCAAAACACACGCCCGCTAAGCCCACAGGCCTGACTGGGCCCACACAGGCGTGACTGGGTCCACACAGGCCTGACTGGGCCCACACAGGCCTGACTGGGCCCACACAGGCCTGACTGGGCCCAGGTGATGGTGACGTTCCCCCCTCTCCCCCCTCAGGTTCCAGACAGTCTACCACACGTTGGAAGACACCATCTCCGCCGCCGACGCAGAGGAGGACCTGAAGTGGTTCCGGTCCAATCACGGTCCAGGCATGCCCATGAACTGGCCCCAGTTTGAGGTACGGATGGAGGGAGCGAGGTTAGGAGAGAGGGGAGGTGAAGGGTGTAACCGTGGGTAACCCGACATGGCCGTGAACAAGTAGTGTGTCGGGATGTCGGGCGGTCGAGGGGGAAGGAGGGATTGAGAGAATGTTTGGCAGTGCGGTGATGACATTTATTCCTAAATACACTAGAGAGGGGGAGAAACAAGGGAGGAATGAAGGGAGGAGGAGGAGGAGGAGGAGGAAGAGAAAATGAAGCAGGAGAGACAGATGCAGATTGTGTCTGAGTGGCGGGTTAGGGAAAGCAAGGGATGATGTCATTTCACCCAAAAAGGAGAGAGAGCGGGAGAAAAGTGCTAAAGAGAAAGATAGTCGGAGAGCATGTAAAAGAATGCAAATGTGGAGATTTATCGTTCTTTGGGAAACCACCACTGAGGTGATATCCTTCCAAATTTCTTGTTCCACTTCTTCAGTGTTTTGTCGCCATCTTGTATTGGCTTATGTCGTTTGAAGGGTTAGGACTGATGGTGCCACACAAGACACTATTGTTCTCTGAGTTGAGTGTGTTCTCTCTGTGGACCAGGACACACACACACACACACACACTCATCACGGACGCTCCCTCTCTCATATACATATACATGTACACATAACCACACACACACACTTGTACATCGTACATCTCTCACACGTGCACACACACTCATATGTACACTACACACGTATACTGTATATGACACACACACACGCGCGTGTAGAACCTGTTTAACAAGTTTACGAAAAAACGCATCTATGCACAGACCGTTTGCATATACATGTCCCCCAGAAAGCCTTGTGAATGTCAAAACACACCCTTTATTCTCACATCTTAGGGCTCTGTTGGCTTCCACCCCAGCTGTTGTGTGTCAGCCGTTCTGCAAAAAATGAATATTTTTCTTTTCTTTCCAAATATCTTTTCCCACCATTTTTTTCCCCCCCCTTTTCACAGATTCTGTTCCTTTGTAAGCTGTGTTCTGAAAGCAGTACAAGCAACCTGTTTTAAGTTCTACACCAGTGGTTCCCAAACCTGTCCTCAGGGACCCCCTGTCCTGCATGTTTTAGATCAGGGGTGTCGAGCTCCGGTCCTCGAGGGCCGCTGTCCTACATGTTTTAGATGTTTCCCTGATCCAGCTCACCTGATTCGAATGAATGGTCGTTATAACAACCCTTTTAATTGAATCAGGTGTGTTGGAGCAGGGAAACATCTAAAACATGCAGGACAGCGGCCCTCGAGGACCGGAGTTCGACACCCCTGTTTTAGATGTTTCCCTGCTCCAACACACCTGATTCAAATGCATGTTCGTTACCAAGCTTCTACAGAGCTAGATAACGACCCATTCATTTGAATCAGGTGTGTTGGAGCAGGGAAACATCTAAAACATGCAGGACAGGGGGTCCCTGAGGACAGGTGTGGAACCACTGTTCTACACAAACCACAACTAACACTTTTTATTTAAATAATTGTATATATTATTTAAATCCGAAGATATTCATTTTCTTCATATTCTTTTTTTGTAATGTTGGTTTTGTCCTCACTAACCCCACCCCACTTTTTGACAGAATGTGGACTGCTCCAAATCCCGCTTCCATAAGAGAAGGTCCATTGTAGTGAGTTGTGCATGGAAGGACTGTTCTATCACTGCATTGAGGTGTTGGGGGGGGCTCACTCATGCAACTCTTAGTTTGTGCTTTGTGTGTGCGAGGCGTGTCATTTGTGTTCAACTTTAAACCCTCAACTCAGGATTGCCCTCTTTAAATTCATACCGGCAGAACTAAGGGAACACACACGCACACTCACACACAAACACACACACTCACAACAAGGCTCTCTCTTGTTGACCAATGGGGTGGGGTGGTTCCCCCTCCCTCATGCCCACAGGCTTTGAGGCGGGATGTGGACATGGGTTTTCTGTAACGTCTGGATCTCATGAAGCTCTCTCTGGGTATGGCTCTCTCACGTCCCTGTCCCCCTTTGGAACTTTCACCCCCCACGGTGACCTCTGTGCGACCCTTGCCCCGCGGCGAGTCATGTTAAGACTGACGTGACCTTGCCACGTCACTGACTTCTGAGTCACCAGTCAGTCACCTGCGGGACAGACCTACCGCCTCGCCTGATGTCAGGGCTAGCTCTAACCTAACTGCAGCGTTTGGTGAAGGTGTCGAATGTTGCTCTTCCCTGTGTTTTGTCTGCATGGTGATGGAACACACACACACACACATTGAGTTTTACGATATGCTCACTTTGCTATCATTCAACTGCCTGGTTAAAGCTTGAGAAGTCTTTGGTTAGAGATGGTGGGTGAATTTGGTTGGTTGCTCGAAGCATCCATTTCTGGAATGTGTTCTCGGTGTTGGTGTGTGCAGTGCAGTGCAATTGACATGCCTATATTGATGAGCGTAACAAGCCTGTATCCAGAAAAGCTCACTTTTTAGTAGACTAAAAAACTAAACATTTAATGCGCATTGTTTGTCTGTGTGTGTGTGTGTGTGTGTAACAGGATTGGTCCATAGACCTGAATCGCAGCCTGAGCCGACGAGAGAAGAAGAAGCCTACTGATGGGGTCACGCTGACGGGCATCAGCCAGACCGGAGAGCAGCAGGCTAAGAGCAGCAGCAGGTAACCACACACTCACATCCCAAGCTCCTGCACACACACACACACACACTCCTGCACGTGCACGTACTCAATCCTGCGCACCCACACACACACTTACTCCTGCCCATACACATTCCTTCATACACACACATATTGCGAAGTGCCTTGCCCAAGGACACAACATCATTTAGCACGGCCGGGAATCGAACCAGCAACCGTCTGATTACTAGCCCGATTCCCTAACCGCTCAGCCACCTGACTCACCTGACACCTGAGACACACATCTCACACCTTCACATCTTCTGTAAAGCTGCAGTTCACATATATCAGCTATCTAAAAATCGACATGGCTGCTAAAAATCGACATGGCTGCCAAAGACAACCTTTGTTATGCGCGTGCGCACACACACACACACACAGTTTGAAAAACATATGAAGAAAAAAGTCACAGGGCTTAATGACACAATGTAACCAGACACGCACAAAAACACTGACATACTCTTCTAACTTAAACATCCTCATGCGTCCTGGATCCTATAGCGGTCTTCTGCACACTCTGGCCCTCCCTCAGTCAGGAATGCTCAGAGAACTTTCCGAGCGCTCGCTCCGGAGCAGCTGCCACGGCAACCGTAAACATTTGGGGAAAAGCTTTTCATCAGCTTTGACTTCCTCCTATTAAAAGTGCCAAAATAAACGTGGAAATATGGATGTTAATATTTCTATGATGTGTCTATGATGGATGGTCCCTGTGGGTCAGGGAAAGCCCAAGTTTTCAAGGTTTTGCTGAGCTAACCTGTTCAGTTGATGCATCATCACCCATCTGAGGTGATCTTGTGGCTTCAGTGCTGGTCTGGAACTAACACTAGCAAATAACAGTATCTAACTGCTCGAATCAGAAGTTTTTATGTGGCATTGGAATGAAAAGACTTGAAGTTTCTCAGTTCTTTTGAAATGCCAACATTGTCCACATTTTGATGTTATTTTGGATACAATTGGCTCATCCAGCGTTGAGCTAATTGTACATGTACAAACGTGTACAAGCGTCTGTCTAGAAATGGTTTGATCATATTTCTACAAACATCCATAGTACACCCTAGGCAACTTGGATTCAAAAGTATCAAATTGTGCAACGCTCAATGAGAGCGAGAAGGATTTCTGGAGTCGAACCAGGTTGAGTAACTGCCATGCGATTGTTGTCGGGTGGTATCTTTCCAACCTCTTGCATTCCACACCAGCTTTGTAATTAACGGTGCCCTTGTCATGTGGAGTGATTGGATGTTGGACACACTTCTACCACAGTTCAGAATCAAAACATCAACCCTGTGTCCATGTGTATGTGTGTGAGAGGGTGAGAAAAAAAAAAAGTTAATCTGTGGAATGTGAGGAATGGAAACAAATGTGACCTTTGACCTCAGTAGGTTTGCGTTCCATCAGCTAGCTGCTCGGCCCACGTAGGGGGTATGTTTGTCTGTCAGTCCTACACATGCACTTCTGCTTGAGAGTAGTGTGTTTGTGCCTGGGCACATGATACAGCTTCCAGTGTCTACTTACAGGTGACAGTCAAGCAGCACAAAGGAATTTTTCTTGCGTAACATTTTTTACAGCTAAACAAAGAAAACAAATTGTCAAATCAACATGCGTCTATGATTTGAAATGTAAAACAAAAAACGTTGGAAGTCATCTCTTAGCTATAGTTTAACCTTCTTATCTTTTTTTCTGCATTCCAGTCCCGAACTCGCTTTCCTGGTTTCAACCAAACTGACAGTTCGCCACCCCTTGAACCCTTATATTATATATATTTGGAATAGAGAGGGAAAACATGGTCTGGCTGACAACAATTGTCTTTTGCATGACGAACCGCTCAAATATTGACATCTCCTGAACAGTTTACATTTCGAGTTCCGTGTTTTGTTGGGAAACATAACTGAATTGGATTTGACGTTGTTTTTGTATTTTTATATATTTGTTGCATAGATCTTTTTGCGCCAGGAAAACTAATGCTGACTTAACTGTTTCGGGACGTTTTAAGACTTTCTTATACAAACGTTTTTGTGCAATAAAATGGATTTGCTGACATTGTGCCAGCAAAAGTTGCATTACTCCCGAGCGAATGTTTGGTGTCGCAATTGATCGAGGGCGGGGGATTGTGTCAACTCTGGGAGCGTTGTGTGACTCTGTCAATAAAGGTTTACAGAGTTTGTCCACAGCACAGAAAAGTTGGCGGACTGATATGAAGCCATGGTGCCTCAGAGCAAATGGTAAATGGACTTCATTTATATAGCGCGTTTTCTACATTAGCGGCACTCGAAGCGCTTTACATTTTGCCTCTCATTCACCATATCTGGGGTTTTAAGAGAACAATGCCTTCAAGCCAAACTGTTCATATCTAGACAGCTAACCCTTTTTTCTTTTCTTTTGTTCTATTTTTTTTCTTTTTTCTTGCCTACCAGAGCAGCCTGACTCAAGTTGCACGTGAGACAGACGAATGCAGCCGAATGTGTTTGAGTTATCACCATGCTGTAAGAATCACCTGTTCCCTGGGGACAGGTTACACTCAGGTCCAATGCCCTCTCCCCCCCCATGCTGGTATCTCTGCCCTAACACATGGCGTCTGATGTCATACTACTTCATATTGTCCTAATCAGTGACGGCTACGGTGGTCTGTCAAGGATACTAAGTGTGGCTTTGTCCTGGTCCGGGTGTTGATATGTCATCATGTCAGTATCATTGTCCTAATGTCTGTTGTTATCCCATGTCACAATTGATCCCATTAGTTTACATGGTTCAACCCACTGAGATAAAAATACCTACTGCCCTCGGTCAAAAACCTACAAATGCTGTGTCATGGCAGCCATCTTGTTTAGGGGCTAAATTCCGACCCAAAAACATTTGAATAAAACGAGAGAGAGAAACACATTTGGACAAAAATATCACTCCAATGTTCCATGTCCATGGTTTGACCCTCTGGCACAGTCCCAGACAGTGTGGTGTGTACTCACTATATATGTGTGTGTTTGTGTGTGTCACGACCATTCTCTTCCCCCGTGTTCCCGGTACCGTCAGCCTGACGGTGCCCGCTAGCACAGCGCCCGCGGGCTCCAACCCGTTCGAGGACGACGAGGATGACGAGGAGGAGGAAGAGGCCGCCGTAGAGGAGAGGACGTTGGACAACGGCAGTCCTCTGCTTGTCAAAAAAGAGGAGGGGAAAATGTTGGTGAACAGGAGCCCCCGGCACCCCGAAGTGCCAAGAGCACTGCCCTCTCTCTCCCTCTGCGTTTTTCTCCCTCTGTCTTCCTCTCTCGCCCTCTCTATCTCTCTCTCTCTCCCTCTGCGTTTCTCTCTCTCTCTCTGTTTTCCTCTCTCGCCCTCTCTCCCTCCCTCTGCGTATCTCTCTCTCCCTGTCTCTCTCTCTCTCGCCCTCTCGCCCTCTCTCTCTCTCTCTTTCTCTCTCTCTCTCTCTCTCTCTCTGTTTCTCTCTCTCTGTTTCTTCGGTGTTCACTCTGCATGGTTACTCACTCAGTGAACAAGCACACAAGCCCAGTGTGTGCTTTCATCACTCCTAACTATGCAGAACTGTGTGTGTGTGTCTAAGTACATGCATGTATGTTCGCTGTTGTGTGCTTTCAGTCCAAAGTGTACATTGCAGTCAGAACTGATGTAAGCGAGGCACTCGATCAGGGAAACCATCCTGATTTCTCTAACCAAAATGTATTCATTATGTTCAATTCATAAAGGCACAAGATAGATATGTAAGAGAAATGTACAGGTGTTATATCACTAAGTACGCCAATAGCTGCCTAGAATTTTAAGTTTTGTTGAGAAAGACAGAATATTTCCTAAAGTAAGGAGCTGTATTTGGTGTGTGCACAGGTCTGACTGCAATACAGCTATGAGTGTTTGTGTCTGTTTCTGTGTTGACGTGTGCTTGTTTCATATTTTCTCTGACTCTGTGTAGCAAGTCCTGGATAGTATGTATCTACCTCTCTCTGGTGGTTCGAAGGTGGAAGTGCAACCATGCTTTTCTGGAACAGGCTGGCCTTGGCCCTGACTTCCCTGACTACTCTGTATTTGTGTTTCCTCAGTGTTTCCATGCACGTGTTGTCATTGCGTTGCCATGGCTTACATAGCGTGTTGTCTCATTGTGCCATCAAAGCAACTCACAAATCAATTTAGCCAAAATGGCTATGGTGAAACCACAGCTTGCCTCACCCCAAAAAATCCTAGTCGTCGGGCATGTTTGTTCTCCTCCAGATTTTCTGATTGGATGGAGAAAAGGGTGAAAGATACGCTAGCAGCTTGTTTGTGTCGGGGCGGATTTGGAAATGCGTTTGGACCGTTTGTGTGTTTCCAACTGTACTTTACTTGGTGTCATTGTACGGTATTCCTTCTCTAACTCTGAACTTTTTGTTCCTACTTCCTGCATGTTGGATCGTCCAATTGGTATCTGAGAAGGGCAAGATTGACACAAGTGTTTTCCTCCTCTCCCGCGCTCTGATTCGTTCTTTGGTGTGTCCTTCCAGCGCCAGCAGCATGGAGAAGACACAGGATTGGTCGGATGAGGAGACGGGCGGGAACCCTTTCTCCGCCGACACCAATGGCGACGGGAACCCGTTTGAGGAGGAGCCGACGTCCCCGCTGGTGTCGGTGCCGGTCCGAGCCCTGTACGACTACGAGGGACAGGAGCAGGACGAGCTGAGCTTCAAAGCAGGTGTGTGTGCGCTTTATAAGAGACGGGGCGGGATGAGAAAGGAAGGGAGAGAGACGGAACAAGCCAATCGGATACCCGCCATCCCCACCACCGTTAACACTGAAACGTTCGGAATCAGGACAGGCTAGAGATAATGGGGTGGGTGTTGGCGAACGGGGGAGTTTCATGTGACTTGTAATGAGCAGATCTGAATGAGAGAGTGATGTGGGGATCCCCACATGAGAGAGAGAGACTTTTTGGACCCGTGCTATGAGTTACTCGCCCCACGAATCATCCCCAGACCGCTCACACAAGTCAATAGAATCAAAATTTATCGTCCATGCAGGATGGACGTTTGGCGTCAGCTTCCATAAAAAAATCCCTAGTGACAGAAATTCTCTATTTGCTAAATCAATTCTAAGTTAATACATTTACTCAAGAACAAACAGTGCCACTGCACTAAATACTGAGACAGTCTGTTTAAACATCAAGGTGGATGAGGAGGGGTTTTTTTGGGGGGTGGGGGGGGGGGGTGAATCAGCTCCCATCCTCCAACAAATGTCCCTCTGTGCACTACAGGGGAGGACTTCATCAAGGTAGGAAACGAGGATGACCAGGGTTGGTGCAAAGGCCGTCTGAAGGGAGGGCAAGTAGGCCTCTACCCAGCCAACTACGTCGAAGACATCCAGTAAGGCACGGGGATTCACCAGAAGAGAAGGCCGAACCTGGATGAACAAAGAGAAGAGAGGGGAGAGTAAAATGGGTGTGGATTGTGAGTTGGGCACAGCGCCCCTGCCTGTCACTCACCCCCTTGTGGTAGAGACTGGACCTGCAACTGCTTTCTCTAGGATTGGGGCAGATGAGGGGTTGCAGATTAACGACATCACCTCCAATAGCATTGGTCTCTCGATTTCTCCCACTTAAAGGTGATGACCTGGTCATTGTTTCTTAAACGTCCATTCAAGCTGTTACAGAACAAAAAGTGGTTTAATATGTTATCCTACAAAGTAACAATTTATATGTATAACTAATATGTGCTTTACCAAGTGCAAAAAAGTAGCACACTTGAATGCCATTCTAACAAGTCTTTGGAGCAAAAGGATAGGCAGACCCACTTGCTTAGTTTTTTTCAATGTTTATGAAACCGCTTCCAACCATTGATTCCTTTATTTATTTTAGATTTATAAAAAAAAGGATAATGAACTGATTAAGCCAATCAAAGTTGTCCTTGTCTGTTACTATACACAGTACAACCATGTTTGGTGTGTAATGTTGGACTGTGGAAAATTGTCAGAAAATAGGGTGACTGCATATTGGTGGTCTCTTGGTTTTTAGTGTTTTTGGAATGACCATTATTTAGGTAAAATTGAATCATGTGAGAATTATATTTTTTAATACTGGAATCTACAAACTAATTTGGTCCTTGGCTTGATCCCCAAATTATAGGTGCCAATTTTTCCCCCCCAAGTATCACTAGGTTAAATAACATCAAACTCCTACTTTTGGGGAGTCTTGACGATTTACTTGTTAGTTCATTTTTTACCGTCTTTGGTGAAGTATAAGTGTCTGATGCCAATTCTTTTTATTACTCACAACTGTTTAACAATTTGGCACCATGTCATTAGATGTCATCCAGTTTCAATGCTTTTGTTTTGTTTTTTGTTTTGTTGCCAGCTTGCCTCTACCCTTCACCTTAATCTGATTGTACACTCACTGATTGTATCGGCTCACCTATTGATTGTACTTGTGTTTGCAGATAAACTTCAGTATCTGTGACACTCACCTCACTGAATAACTGTGCCTAATCCTGTACTCACTCAAATCACTTCACTTTCTCTCAGTGGCCTATGCGTCTTTGAATATAATTTTTTTCTTTTCTGTTTTTTTGTTTTTCTAGTCTGAATGTTTTGGGGGTAAAAGGTTTCTCACTTGAATCTCAGAGCTTTATCCAAGCTTGCACTGGATGTCAAATGCGAAGTTTTGGTAGAATATTCTTCGGCCTCCTTTGAATACATTGTTACAAGTTATGCAATAACAAAACAAAGCTTGTATGATCTTTCACATGTGAAAGATTATAATGGGAGGAATTTTTGCATGTAAATAGAAAGATGTAGGAACAAAGCATAAAGGAGGTTTTCATGCGGTTTTAGTTACAAATCGATGACTGTTAATTTATAATATGCCTTAAGAGCTTTTGTTTTTGCTTGTTAGACAAAGGCTGTGATTCTAAAAAACATTTGTACAATAATTGAATGTTTTATGGCAAGTGTCATGCTGTTTTGTTACATTTGTAAATATATCTCTTATTTCCCCTATCTCATAGGGCCATATAGATCATTTACCAATTTATCAATAAGATGAAAATGATCTCCATGTTATTTTTCTGAAAATTATTTTAGCAAGTATGTGAATTATTCATTCATACATTAACACAACCCCTTTCAACTACCAGTTTATCAACTATTTAATAAGAGGACATGTTCTTGACATATGTGTTTGCTATAAATGAGTTTATTACAGTGTACTTACGGTTGATGTCCTGGAAATATGACCTTTATTAGATGCCTGTAGCCACTCGAGCAATTGAAAATGTGAGAAAACGTTTTGCCATGTGATTCAGGACATGTCAGTAAGACAATATACAGACAGAATATTTACTTGCACAATTTAGTTTGTAAATTTTTGTCCAAAACAGGAAATATAAATATATTAAACACAAATATAAAGGATTGTAACAGCTGTTTTGTCAAGTCCATTTTGAGATTGCGCTGAATGTGAGGTTGACTTCATTACCCAGTGATCTATGCGCCACAGTGACAGCTCTGACCAATCAAGAGCCAGAACAAATCGGTAATCCTCTGACGTGTCCAAAAAGCCATGACTAATGAGTAAGAGCTCATGGGTCAGGCATCTTTCGGGAGAAATATCGGTGGATGCTGTTTCGGTCTTTACCTGACAGGTAAAGTCAACAGGTAGAAAGATGAGTGACCCCAGTAAGCAAGACATTAAGGCTATTTTCAAGCGGCTGCGTTCCATACCAACAAATAAGGTGAGTTTGTTTTGATGATCACACCATCGTTACTCGAAATAAGGAAGTAGCTAGCGACACAGGCTATGAGAAAGCATTTGACACGTCGCACTGTTTTGTTGGAGAGGGGACGATGCGCATGCCATCACCCTGTTACATACATTATAATGTTAGATTATTTGATCTGGGAACGTTTGTCTCCTGAATACATATGTTTTGCTGCATTGGGTGGAAGTAGATTTTTCCTACGCAGTTCATATTAGCTAGGCTACAAGCAAGGCTATGTATGTGTTGCCAATTCGAAAACCAGCCGATATTTGACAAGAATGACAAAGTTTGTTTAACAACGCAACCGAATGTCTCACGTTGACGTGTCAGTCTATGTTTTGTAGGCGAATATCAAATATAACTCTTATTCAGCGACTCAAATGAACAACGGATACACAGGTCCAACGCAGCGTTGCAAACTGCAACAGCTGTTACAGTTTTGAGCTGAGTTTGCGGTTCTGAACAGTTCATTCATTCTGAGTAAAAACAACAATTACAACAGTCCGTGAAAGTAAGGGGTTAAGTCCATTGTGTCATTCCTTCGTAGACCGTGTTGATTAAGCTTGTATTATTTTGCACTTCAGACCTCCACGCTTGATTGTATTGCGTCATGGGTTGTGGTTTGCAATCTATTTGCAATCTCTGTCAACACGGTTGCTTCCCTTTATTGCCACATTATATAAATAATATTGAATAAAGACGCTCAGGTCAGTCAAATGCATTTATTTTGCCTGGTTTATGTTCAGAAATATATCAGTAGAAGTTTGAACTTTTTTTCCCTCAGGCCTGTTTTGATTGCTCAGCAAAGAACCCCAGCTGGGCCAGTATAACCTATGGAGTATTCCTATGTATAGACTGCTCAGGGACACACAGGTCCCTCGGTGTACATCTGACCTTCATCAGGTAGGATGACATGCATTGTGGGATAATAGTTACATTGTTTTTTAACTGTCTCACTTCCTGTGGGTGGGTGGGTGGGTGTAAAAGACTGAGGACTATTTAAATTATGCTAATCAGTTCCTATCTACACAGATGCTAATTGAGTTACATTTTTGCCTGCAGTCTGGACTGAAACTTTCAGTTCTTGTGTTGCAGATCAACTGAGCTGGACTTCAACTGGTCCTGGTACCAGATACGAAGTATGCAAGTGGGCGGAAATGCCACTGCGGTAAGCATTGTAGTATAGTTTGTTTTAAGACAGTCAGCCCACATCTAGTTATCGTCAATACAGTTTTATGACATCATTTAACACCAGCCATACTGTAAGAAACCAGATGAGTGCATGAGTCTTAATAGGCATGTAATTTAGGCTAGTCTCTGGTAGACCAGTGTCTCAGAGACAGATAAACGGTTAGATGTAGACAAAACATCTGGTGCAAAACTGTGGGATTTGGTGTGTTTTTCCAGTTTTCTTGTTTTACAATGGAGTTCAAGCCAATCAAAAAAGTGGAAACGGAAATATTTTTCTTTGCTTAGCAGGGTGGAGATGTCAGTGCTTCCTTTGTATGAGTGACTGATGTTTTGTCCTTGACACCTTGACGAGGAACCGGGCATGAGGTTAAAGGCTTGTCACTGTGGGGTGTGTGTTTGAAAGCATGACCAGTTGCTTCAGGCAGCGTTTAACGCTGCTTTTTCCTATGTATCCTGGTTTATGCAGTCCAAAACCAGTTTCAACACCATTTCAGACATGGAAACCCTCCATGGATGTACACATACGGCACCATACCAACCCTGTAAGAAGGAACAGCATTTTGATCCACCTCAAAGTCTCGTGACACTCCAACGGCTCCGACACAACTGTCCTACGACCGTCGACCACCCCACGACCTCCAACTCGTCCCCTCCCGTGCGCGTCTGTGACTCGTTGTTTTCCTCTTTCCCAGATGGCGTTTTTTGCCCAGCAGGGCTGCACATCCAACGCCGCCAACACCAAGTACAACAGCCGCGCGGCGCTGCTCTACAGGGAGAAAATCAAGAGCCTCGCCACACAGGCCACCCGGCGCAACGGCACGGAGGTAAACCACCAACAGCCGCAGCCCGTCGCGGGTGGGAAACCAGGTGTAGCATCGCGGGCTAGCTCAAAGTCTATCCACGAATATCTCATCCATCTGCTGGTGCTTTTGTTTCCCGATTAGTTGTGGTTGGACTGCCAAGCCCCCCTGTCTCCGGCTTCACCCGTCGACAAGCAGGAGGATTTCTTCAGTCTGCATATACAGGTGTGTGTGTGTGGACAGATCATGCATGCATACGCATTTGTGTGCAAGTGCTTTAAGCTTCCTGGTTCTCCAATTTGATCGTCTTGACATAGTGGTTTGTGTCTTTGGCCAGGCTCCTCCTAAAGAGTTGGTCTCAGCAGGCATGAGCCTCAACTCCACCCTGGCTCCTGAGGAGACGTCTGCCAAGGAGCAGGACAAGGAATCCAACGGTACGTCAACACAGGACCTGTTCTGACTCAGACACCATGCGCTCAGCACACAGACGTTTGCCACAGACCCCCACATACGGACACACGCACCTTGAGCTGCAATTCTTGTATGAAATGTGCTCATATAAAGAAAGTCTTATGATATTATTATTACCAAGCTCACTTGTGCAAACACGCACTCGACCCTCAAAGACGCTCGCCGTTCTTTGCGCAAACACGCGCACTGGCTGGATTATCACCCCGCCCCTGTATGCAAACATACAGGCACACACACACAACTGTCTATCTGAAGGTCCATGGTCATCCTCCTCCTGTGTCTCCCAGGCAATTCAGAGGAGGGCCCTAGAGTGGATGCGCTAAGTGTGTCCCCTAAAGCCACCGTAGGTAAGGTTTAGTCTTTACCCTCAAGGTGAAGGTTTTTAGTTGTAGGCACTCAAAAAATCAAAGAAAGCCTCTGTTCTTTCTCTCTCCCTCCCAGATCCCTCCTCTATGTTAAAGAAGAAACCAGCGGCAGGAAAGAAAACGGTACGCAGTCTGACGTTGTTGTTAGTATTCAATATGCATTTCGTTGTAAATGCCCAGACATGAATGCCATGTTTATTTTCTGGAATATGGATTTAGTATGAATTGGTTGGCCACAAATTGATTTGAGGTGTGTGTGTTTTAAGCTGGGCTCCAAGAAAGGCGGTCTAGGGGCCCAGAAGGTGAGCAGCCAGAGCTTCTCTGAGCTGGAGAAGAGGGCTCAGGCTGTGGATAAGCTCCGCGAGGTGGACAGCACCACCACTAAGAAGAAGACCCCTCAAGCAGAAGAACCCATGTGAGTCTCGTCTCCACCTTTTCAATTGCTGTTAAGGTCTCCTGTTTTGAATGAGATACGCCACTTCTTTTTCTTCTCTCCTTCCCCCTCGAAACACCCCGTAAGTCAAACGGACTTTAAAAGTACGCCGCGAGTTTCGAAAGGTCACTTTTGAACGCTTCACTACCCTAAACTCCCCCTCCAACCCATATCTCTCTCCCAGAGCTTCCTCTCTCCGTCTGGCCTACAAGGACCTGGAGGAACAGAGGAAGAGGGGGGAGGAGAAGATGAAGGGAATGGAGGGGAAGAAGAAGGAGCAGGCTGAGCGTCTGGGCATGGGCCTGGGCAACAGGAGGTAGGAGGGGGAGGGGCTTGATGCGATTTATTGTAACGTCGATGACCACGATGATCCAAGAGTAACTGTTGCTGGAGAACAGGCTTATTACACGAGCCCTAAAAACGGGTGGTGACATTCCTCCCATCTGATGATATCGATTACAACAGCGTTCTTTTTGCTGTTAATTTCCCTCCTTTGTCTGTTTTCTCCGTTTTTCCTTCCTGTTTTCCTTTTGTCCCTCCCTCTCTTCCTCCAGTGGCATGTCTCACTCTGTGACGTCAGACATGCACATCATCGAGCAGGAGAGCCCAGTGGGGGCCAAGACCACCAAAGCAAAGAAGTACATAGACGAAGAGGAGAACGAGGGCTCCTTTACTTCCAGGTATGACCACCACACACCGTCCTGTACCACGCAACACCACCCTGGCCCACAAAACACCACCCTGTCCAGTGTTTCCCCTAAGAATGTTTTCGGGGGGGGGGTGTTAGACAAAATTTGGCCTCCCATTCCTTTTCAATTGAAGTCACGTGACGGCACGAACAGGTAGCCTAGCAAGAGAAGCTTTACATGCGTTTTATAGGGTATTTGTGACAGGAAACATCAGTATTTTGCCAGTCAAAATTAAACCAGCTAGCATAGCACAGCTAGCACGGTAGATGCAAGGAAGTAAGTATTTCCAGCCCCAAACGGAGCAAATTTAGTCGCTGCCTGTGGATATAGGGTACTCATCAACAGCCGATCAGGTGTAAATAACGAGCAACGTTGCGTGAACATTAGCTGCATATGAATTTAACTTGGGGACAACAAGCAAGAATTGCCTGTGTGTGAAAACAGCTTTATCTAGCACGTCCGTTTTTAAAATGTATATAGCCAAACTACAGTGCCCTCCAAAAGTATTGGAACAGTGAGGCCATTTCCTTTATTTTTGCTGTAGACTGAAAACATTTGGGCTTGACATCAAACGATGAATGTGAAACCAGAGATCAACGTTTCAGCTTTTATTTCCAGGTATTTACATCAGGATCTGATGCACAAATTAGAAAATATCACCTTTTTGTTCGAACCCACCCATTTGTCACGTGAGCAAAAGTATTGGAACATGTGACTGACAGGTGTGTTTTGTTGCCCAGGTGTGTCCTATTACATACATTATTCAATCAATAAATACCACTGAATGTCTACACTCAGGTTCAGATTGGGTAAGATAGGTTTTGTCTATGCAGACTGTATTCAGAGGTGAAAACAACATGAAAACCAGAGCGCTGTCTTTGGGTGAAAAACAAGCAATTGTGAGTCTTAGAGAAGATGGAAAATCAATCAGAGCCATTGCAGAAACATTGGCCATAGCCAGTACAACCATTTGGAATGTCCTGAAGAAGAAGAAAACTACTGGTGTACTAAGTAACAGACGTCGAACAGGTAGACCAAGGAAAACATCAGCAGTTGATGACAGAAACATTGTGAGAGCTGTAAAGAAAGACCCTAAAACAACTGTTAGTGAGATCAGCAACAACCTCCAGATGGCAGGAGTGAAGGTCTCACTATCTACTGTTCGCAGAAGACTTCATGAACAAAAGTACAAGGGCTACACCAGAAGATGCAAACCACTCATTAGCAAGAAGAATAGGAAGGCCAGGCTGGAATTTGCCAAAAAGTACAGAGATGAACCTCAAAAATTCTGAGACAAAGTTTTATGGACTGATGAGACAAAGATTAACTTTTACCAAAGTGATGGAAAGGCTAAAGTTTGGAGAAAGAAAGGAACTGCTCATGATCCCAAACACACAAGCTCATCTGTGAAACACGGTGGAGGTAATGTCATGGCTTGGGCTTGCATGGCTTCTTCTGGGACGGGCTCATTAATCTTCATTGAGGATGTAACACATGATGGCAGCAGCAAAATGAACTCGGAAGTCTACAGAAACATTTTGTCTGCCAATTTAAGGAAAGATGCAACCAAACTGATTGGCAGAGCCTTCATCATGCAGCAAGATAACGACCCAAAACACACTGCCAAAACAACAAAGGAGTTCATCAGGGGCAAGAAATGGAAGGTATTAGACTGGCCAAGTCAATCTCCAGACTTAAACCCTATAGAGCATGCATTTTACCTGCTTAAGAGGAGACTGAAGGGAGGAACCCCACAAAACAAACAACAACTGAAAGAGGCTGCAGTGAAAGCCTGGGAAAGCATCAAAAAGGAAGAATGCAAAAGTTTGGTGACGTCAATGGGTCACAGACTTGCTGCAGTTATTGAAAGCAAAGGATTTGCAACTAAATATTAAGTCTTATTCACTTAAATATGTTTTAAGTATATCTGTTCCAATACTTTTGATCACATGACAAATGGGTGGATTCAAACAAAATGTGATATTTTCTTAGTTGTGCATCAGATCCTGATGTAAATACCTGGAAATAAAAGCTGAAACGTTGATCTCTGGTCTCACGTTCATTATTTGATGTCAAGCCCAAATGTTTTCAGTCTACAGCAAAAATAAAGGAATTCGCCTCACTGTTCCAATACTTTTGGAGGGCACTGTATATATAGTTTCATTCTTTGAGGGCAGCGGGAGGTCATTTAGGGGGCTGCCGGGCCGCCCCTCCACAACAAGGGTAGGGGAAACACTGCTGTCCCATTCAACACCACCCTGGCCCACACAACACCAGCCAGCCCACACAACACCAGCCAGCCCAGACAACACCAGCCAGCCCAGACAACACCAGCGTGTCCCACACAACACCAGCCAGCCCAGACAACACCATCCAGCCCAGACAACACCATCCAGCCCAGACAACACCAGCCAGCCCAGACAACACCAGCCAGCCCAGACAACACCAGCCAGCCCCACACAACACCAGCCTGTCCCACACAACACCAGCCTGGCCCACACAACACCAGCCTGCCTAGACAACACCAGCCAGCCTAGACAACACCAGCCAGCCCAGACAATACCAGCCAGCCCAGACAATACCAGCCAGCCCAGACAACACCAGCCAGCCCAGACAACACCAGCCAGCCCAGACAACACCAGCCTGGCCCAGACAACACCAGCCAGCCCAGACAACACCAGCCAGCCCAGACAACACCAGCCTGGCCCACACAACACCAGCCAGCCCAGACAACACCAGCCTGTCCCACACAACACCAGCCTGTCCCACACAACACCAGCCTGGCCCAGACAACACCAGCCAGCCCAGACAACACCAGCCAGCCCAGACAACACCAGCCAGCCCAGACAATACCAGCCAGCCCAGACAACACCAGCCAGCCCAGACAACACCAGCCAGCCCAGACAACACCAGCCTGGCCCAGACAACACCAGCCAGCCCAGACAACACCAGCCAGCCCAGACAACACCAGCCTGTCCCACACAACACCAGCCTGTCCCAACACAACACCAGCCTGTCCCACACAACACCAGCCTGTCCCACACAACACTATCCTGACAATTGTCTCCTTCCTAGCTAGGCCGTTCTGCTTTCACTTAACAAGTATTAAGTTGGTAAGTCTTAAGAGTGTTAAGTTATTACACAAGGCCGTGATAGGAATCAGATTTTCCATTCATTATTTAACCTTACTATGTAATTGAATCCGTCTGTCTGGTTTGAGTCATCGCACATAGATAACTGAGTGTTCTGTGTCGTGTCAGAATGTCGTCCAGGTTCGATGACCAGACAGAGACCTCGGATAAGTTCTTCACTCAGTGGGGTGATGCTGGAGAGGGGGGCTGGAGGAAAGAGAGCACCAAAGCCGAGCCTGATTTCTACCTGAGTGCCATGACCTCCTCATTGGACGACAGGTATGAGGTCACAAGTCATCTGCCAATCACCAGGCACAAAGCTGTTGTAATCATGTGTTTTTACTCCTGCCACTGTAACACAAAACATTAATTTGACATGTTGATAGTTGCTTATGTAGTCGGTGAATCGAAAGGCCAGAGACGCTTGGTGTTCGTCCCTGGCTTGGGAACCTCAATTCACCTTAGGTTAGATTCTCAGGGAGAGAATTGACTCGTTAATATCTGACTCCAATTTTAAGACATGTGCACAAGTGCGTTACCTGTAACCTCGAGCGCTAAACAGTTAATGACATGAAACTCTGACGTAGGTAAAAATCGTCTGCTTGATAAGAGCACCGACCCTAAAGTATGCGTGTTCACTAAACAGTCGTTTATCTCTACTATAATATAGATTTAACCATAGTCGACCTAGTAGGATATGTAATCGATCACTCAGAGGCCCCGGTAAATTCCTTCGGAGCGTGGAGATCCACTGTAAGTGACTCAGAGGCCTTAAGTTAAAACCTACTCAAAAGTCTATGTTTATAATCAGTTAGCCGCATCAACCAGACTACATCTAAGTTTTCACCGCCGTAGCCTGATAGGTACGTTTCAAAGAGAACAAGTAACGTCAAAATGCACAATAATAGTTTATTATCTAAATAGTAAGATAATCAATACAATGATAATGAAATATCATCAAATACAAAACATACCTTCAGAGCAATGGTTAACAAAGGTATGTCACAATAAAGACTAGGCGCCTAACGCACCGGAGCTGTATCGTAAACCAAACTCGAAGTGTTTGGTAAAACTTCTTCCTATATACACCCAAACCTGACTAAAATGGGGACACCGGTCACATGACTGAAAAGTAGTCTAAACGCATACAAATTCAAATTGGATCATTAATCAAGGCTACAGTAGACCAAGTGGTTCCCTTGCAAGACACTGGGATATGTTAAACACATGTTGGTCTGCTGTAGGCACAAACTCTGTAAACCCTGTACATGTACATGTTACAGTATTAAAATTATTACAAGCATGTAATACATAAAATAAGAAACAAAAGCATATCAAACATGACATTAAAAGCTGTTTAGAACCTTATTTTCAAGAACACAACTTTTAATGATAATTTCAGAGTCTTCCTCTGTCCACCTTCCTCTTCAACTGTTGAGACCACCTCTCCAGAGGTGTGTCATTAAGGTGTGATGGTCATTTTAGCATTCATGCAAATCAACAACTGTCCCAGACGAGTGTCTGGGTGACCAGTGACAAGGGGCTACCAAAACAGCCCTACACTTATTTAATGTATTGCTTTTTGGGGGGGGGGGCATTGCTGTTACCATTTTGTATAAGTTTCTCGTTCATTATAGTTTGGTTTCGAGTCATGCTGGATTCATCTTTTCTAATTTGACTATGACATGTTTTTTGTGCATCCATTCCCAAACTTATCCTTTCTCTCTCCACACCACACACACAGGACCACGTCCAGGCGGAAACCGGAACCAGTTCCCATCACAGACTTGGGCGAAGCCCGGAAAAAGTTTGGTGACGTGAAGGCCATCTCCTCCGACATGTACTTCGGCAAGCAGGACGAGTCGGATGTAAGCGCTGCCTGTTTGGTCATTTTAGTGAGCTGCTCGATAGTTAGCTGCTCCAATAACAGAACCCTCACCACAGTTAGAATGGAATTTCAGTTACTGCAGCTCTACGCTACTGGTCCCATTCCAAATGTTTCTTAAATAAGGACAGTGAGTTTTTATTCCCAATTCTTCTGGTTACAATAATGTCCTCTAAAACGTGCAAAAGACAGTCTGTCCAAGATGTCTCAAGTTTTCTAAATACATACAGCATATGCTCCTGTTGTTCCCAGTACGAGGCCAAAACCAGGCTGGAAAGACTGTCTGGGAACTCCTCCATCAGCTCGGCCGACCTGTTTGACGACCCGAAGAAACAGCCAGGTACGAGCGCACTTCCTGTCAGCAAGTGGACTCGACCCCTGACACCACAAGGGGGGACCGGAATGTACACGAGTCTGGGTGCTAGGCTAGCAGCAGCAGCACCTGACACAGCGGTGATGTCTTTCTCTGGTGTCCACAGCAGGCTCGTACCGCCTGACCAACGTGCTACCCAACGCCCCGGACATGTCGCAACTCAAGCTGGGGGTCCGGAACGTCGCTGGAAGGCTGTCCGTCATGGCCAGCGGGGTGGTGTCCTCCATCCAGGTGGGTGGGAAGCCCCTTGGAAAGCAGGAGATATGGCAGAGTGAAAATGTGTATCTATGCTTGGGTTGTCTCACCATAGCGTTGAGTTTCGCAATGCACAGGAAAGATGTCGCTGTAAATGAATGACTTAAGTACCCGCACACACTGTTAAGCAGTTAAGAAGTGTGATATGACACTGGAATGATAGTACTTGCTCTGGCGAGCACATGCAGGTTCTGTCGCCCCTAACTCCTCTCTGTCTTTGTTTTTTGTTTTTTCAGGACCACTACAGCACCTAAGTCCAGTGTGAAACACTATGCATTTGGCAGTGGCACACCCATTGGGGGGGGTTGGGGGATTGAGAAGGTGGCTAGTGACACACAGATGTATGAAGGACACATGCACATACCAAAGGCTGCCATAGAAGAGAATGGGTAAAAGAGTTGTAGGCTCTGAAGGAAGAGAAAAAGGTATGGGTTAACATCCTGAACAGCAGAATATAAAACATGTCTATATAAAGAGTTTAGGATTTAGCTATGTGTAAATACAACAGCTTTTTGAGTTAATGGAGTGTTATAAGGTCATGGAATCCTCTAGGAACTGAGGGTGATATATGCTGGAAGGCTTTTCTGTATAACAAATTTGGTTGTATAAAGTAATTGTTTTGGGACTGTATTATTTTTAATACATTTTGAATGCGAAAGATTAGCCTATTTCATTTTTGACGTTGACTTGCGATATTCAAATCTTGTTATACACAGTACAATTAGTGGTGTTTTGGAGGGTATTTTATTTTCGCCACCCCCCCCCCCCCCCCCCCCCCCCCCCCCCCCCCTGTACTCATATTGGTGATTGTAGAAGTCATGCTGAAACATCAGACTACTAGTTATGTTTCTTTGTGTGTTTGTTTTCTTGCTCAGACTATAGCCCGTGTTGACGCCTAATCTATTGGGTCTAGCCTCTGGCTCATACCCAAGTGACAGTGATTGAGGCCCTTTAAAACACAAACAAACAATGTGCAATGGGTGTTTGACTCAATGTAAACCTGTCCAGCAAGCATGGCGGATCGTAGGTAATCAAGAAATGGGTGGATATAGCTCTTCGCGGTCTGTGGGTCGACTCGCAGATTGTGGCCAACAGATCTTGATCTGGAAGTGTATGTGTAGCGTTCGTTCAGTGCACATATCCCTTATTTCCATTGATTTGAAAGTGCCCTTATTGTCCTCTAAGTGCACTTACAATTCCAAACACAGGACCAATATGGCTACATGCGAAGAAGGACGGCCTTATATTTTTCTGGAAAAAGCATTGAATCCTGAAGGGGGGGGGACCAGGGGTTAACTTTTCTCTCTTTGTGTATTGGCACCGTGTTTAATACTTTGTTTTTCAAAGTGGGATGTGTTGGTCGTTTATAGATCACACGTATTATACTGAGGGGATTGATCTATCTGAGTTGTACTTGTATTTTCTGCTAAAACGAGACAAGGAGACCTCTTTGAAGAACAAAACTCACAAATTGTAAATGGATTGTTTAGGCTGTGGCAAGGAAATAATTGGCAAATTATTATTTATATTTGTTTGTTTTTTGCCAGGAGTGACAAAGGAGGATGGGGCTGCAATAGATTCATAGAGATGTTTAATATCACTATTCATATATTTGGCTACACCTAGACTGACCCTGATGGGTGGCACGACGGTTGCACTACTTATTATTGTGATGTGACCATTTGTTGGATGACCTTACAGTTGCGCACTATAACATGCGATGTCCATAAGGAAGGTGTGTTTACTTTAGTGAAAGTGTTTTTGTGGTGGTTTTGAGTTTGAGTGGCTGTAATTTAGTAACTGTCTTTTTGCTGGAGTCAATTAATTATTTGTAACTGACAGTGCCTAATCCCAAATCAAGCCTTACTCCTTTCTCTAAGCAGCATTTCAGATCTTGAGAAGTATGGTGGAATGGCATTATTGGGCCTCACTCCAGCTTGGCTTTTATTGCTCCAATTGAATAACTCCTGTAAATGCATAGTGTTTTGGTTGTAAGCATCTGATTTAGGATTGGGTTCTAGACAAAGTTATAGCACACTGCCCAATGTTCTCTTTCATGTAATCATTTTTATATGTACTCCATTATAGAATGAAGAAAATATAACAACAAAAATACTTGTGTATGAAAAAAGTTGTCCTTTTGAATCTGAATCACATAAAAGATAGAAGACAGAAAAATAGGAATGATACGGTTCATCTTTTTTACATTTAATACATGCCTTAATCCAAAGAGTTGCATTGTAGCACGTTTCCCCTAAAAACAGTAGACATGGCGCAGTCATGTAGGGATCTGCAGTTTATGTTGCGGTGGGGGAATCGTTTTTGTTTTAATGCACATCTTTTGCACATGCTTCATTTTAGTTTTTTTTCCGTATTATTTACCCGAATGTTACCATAAACATGAGATCCAGTAAATTCAGGTCATTGTGATGCTTTTGTTTTGTATAGAACTATTAAATGATATACAAAGTTATGTTGATTTTGCATGGCTCTTCAGCTTTCATCGTGCATCCTGACTTCATGATCTCAATTTTAATATCTCAATACTTCAGTAGTTAGCATTGAGAGCTCACATACACCAATACATGGGGGGGGGGGTAAATGGATATACGCTTTAGTAGAAAACATTTTTATAAAATGATATAGAAAATGTATGACGGCTATTATTATTTATACATTTTCATGCTTTTATGTAGTTCAAATGAGGGATAATGTCATTTGTGAAAATGCCAAATAAACTGTTACTCCCTTAGATCCGTATTAGTAGCCTGTGGATTTGAATGTGTGAACGTTGTCTATGAATGACTGCTTATGCCAATGTAGTACTTTAAACAGCGGTAAAAGGTGAGTGATTGGACACTACCTTGCATTCTTTCTTAGAATGGGCACGAGGTATTTGGCACAAGGTATTTGGCAGTGTTAGGGGAGGAGCTGACCAGTGGCTATACTGGTCATAAAATACTTGTATGGTATGTACAGATGAGAACTGCCAGCACAACACTGAGGTTTCTGACGGACGCCATTCTATCCCTTGTTTTGATCGTTGGCTTGCGCTCAGCCTGACTGTCTTGATGTAACCAAAAGGAGGACTTTGTGCATGGTATCTTGAACTTCTCATTACATGTTGTGATGATGTACAGCACATTGATCTTGAGATTAGACTGACTGTGAACACTTCCTGTTGTTCTTGATGGCAGGAAATTATGTGTTGAACAAGCTTGTGATGAATGATGGGCTGGCTCTAAAACTACATCCCATTACGACATATTTTTGTCTTAACACTAACAAGCAATACAAAGCTTCTCCCTCAAAACCCCTCCTGTATACTCAACTTTAGGTGAAGGGTAGGCTACAAAAAAAAAAATTCTGTATGGATGAGCTAATGTTCTCCCAGTGCTCCTGCAGACATGGCAATAATAAACATTGTATTGTGAACATACATTTTTCCCCAAATCACATTACATTTTTCCTGATTGTTATCTGTAACAGTCCCCCAAGGTCTATTGTGGACAGCTCTCCAGATCTCGTAATCAGCCAATCCTCTCCTACTGCATGTCAGAATGTCAAATTCTACTGCTCTCACTACATGAACAGTTTCTTATGTATTTGCTTGTTGGTTCCGCCATTCTTGTAGAACAGGGTAAGTCGACTCCACAGAATGAACGCACTCGTACTATAACGGATTGAAGGAACGGAAAACAGCTGCAGTCGCCTACGTGGCTGACGCATTTGTTCATATTCCCCAAACTTCATCAGGAGCAAGGAAGTTGATTCTGTCAGGGATGTAGGTTAATACTGTGTTGTAGAAGTCTATCGTCTTCATTATTTATGTACGAAAGTGTATCAAGCATAACTAATTATGGAGGGTATTTGAATGTAGTTTCTTGCTTAGACTGTATTCCAAAATCTAGAACTGGGGAGTTTTTGCCGTCGCTACACTGAATTATTTGGTTGAAGCTTCAAGTTGAAACACTGTTGCATTGTACCAAAATGCCTAATAACGAAGTAAAGCAAAGAAAGAAGACACAAAAACCAAATGAGCAGTCGTCCAATACGCCAAACAACTGCGAAGATGAAGCGAAGAAAGTGGAAACGACTAAAGGGGTCCATTTAGATCTACGTAAAACTTCGGTTTTCTCTCTGGATCTAAGAACGATTGCGTGTCTACTATCCGTGGTAGTTTGTACTGTCTTAACCTGGTAAGACTACATATTATTAAATTAGTAGAATTGTCTTGAACTTTATGTATTTGATACAGGAACAACATACAACAGTATGTTCCTACAGGGTGGTGTTGAAGCAGAATGAAAAGTTAACCGACGTGGAGGAGAAATACAAACACTTGTATGGGAAGACTGCAAATCTCCTTGAAATGGAGGAGGAAGTACTCAAGGTGACCAAAAAGGTAACTAGGCCTAATGTAGCTTGAGGGTATAATGTTCCTGCTACTGACAGTTTGTGCATTTCATGCAAGAGTATTGTATGTGTGTAGTGTGTAAAAGTTATAATGGTCTTCCATGCCATTTTTGGTCAAAACAATCATGTACTTGTGTTTCCAACTATACACAGCTGTGCATGGTCTGCTTGCACTTTGTTTCCGTATTTTAATTTGAAAACTGAACCACTGCGAGCCACAACAGAAACGGCCCTCCCTGTTTTGTGTTGCGGGTGCAGCTCACCACTTCAGAGGATGAACTCCAGGGGGCGCTCTCCACTGCCTCAGTGGCGACACGGCTCCAGCAAGACATCTTTTCCCTCCACGCAGCCATTAATGCCATGCAAGCGGATGAAAAATCGGCCTCCCACGACCTCCAGGTGGTCAACGGACGCTTCCTCAACGTAACAGAGACGTGGCAGGAGCGCTTGGCCGCCGTGACGGCCGACCTCGCCACCCTGAAGGTGGAGTCGCGGGAGGCCCACGGCGGGGCCACCGACCGGGTCAACGAGGCAGAGCGGAGAGCGCGGGCCCTGGAAGAGAGGCTGGAGGAGCTGGAGGACAGCACCAGGAGGAACGCCCGGGCTCTGGAGCGCTCGGAGGACGAAGACACCAAACGGGCCCAGGACCAGCTGGACTGGAACACAAAACAAATCCACAAAATGGAGGACAAAATCCGGGCCCTGATCCAGGCTGATGCCGAGATGGGTGCCCAGCTCCAGGAGCATATTCCCAGGGCCCAGCAATGCGAGACCCACGTCCCCGATGTGGAGGAGGCTGTCCGGTCCATCCTCAGATTGGGGGGGGACCTGAGTGGGGCGGAGAGGAGGCTGGAGGAGCTCACCCTCCAGGTGTTTGGGACTGAGGACAGCATGTTGAAGGCGTTGACGGAAATATTGGAGATCAAGCAAGGGCTGGACGCTCTCCAGGCCCACAACAGCATCCTGAAGATGAAGAACGAACTGGGAGTGGTCGCCGAGGCAGTCCGAGAGCTCAGCATGGTGGTGATGGGTGTGGGGTCGCTTAGAGCAGAGGATGAGGAGAGTGTGGAGGCAGAGGAGGATGAGGAGTGGGAGGACCCGCAAGCGGATGACCCATCCCAGCTAGCGCCGGACGATGATCGCACTGTGTGACGTCATTGTGGCTGATCGCATGGGCATGGGGATGGGACGGGTTTATTTTCCATTCTGTCAATGCACACAATGTTAGGCTTTTCTACATTTGTATGTGACTTCATGTCAAAGACCTTCTGTTATTATCATTAAAAAACATGCTTTATGTATCTACAATTAAGCACTGTCGTTAGCACTGCTGTGATTTGGCAACAGCCGACTGAGTATTCTGAGTAGGTACAGTAGGGTAATGTTATACTACTAAGTAGTTAAAATGAGAAAGTTATCAAGGTGTATCATGGTGTTATTCATTACAGGCAAAACATTTTTTTACACTTTTGTATTTGTTTGTGATATGGTTTGGCAAACAGTATTAGGTAAACCTGTTGATGAAAATACTTTTTAATAAAAAATGTGCTGAGTATTTCCTGTCTTTTTAATTTTTTTATGTACAAAAACATTGTGGTTAAAATCTGCATAACTCTTATCTATGTATCTCTCCACTTTCCTTCCCTCTTTGTGTCCCTCCGCAGTGTGACAGTATCCAGGGCATGCTGGAGGGCCAGCGGGGGGGTCTGCCCCCCCATCTGGAGCAGGACGTGAGCCAGCTGAAGGAGTGGGCTGCCGGTCTAACCGAGACACGCAGCCAACTGCAGGCCAGCCTTGCCGCCCTGTCCAGCGCTGTGGGGCAGATTGAAGAACGCACTTCCGCCATCGCCAAGGATGTAACGAACAAGGTTTGACCTCAGCTTTCACGTTAATGCCATTTGGATTCGGTTCCATTGTCGACCATGGTAATAGTAATTGAGTGAATCAGCAGTAGTTAAATTGATTGGGTCTTGGTTCTATCGATGTTATGTGCTCCTTACAAAGTGTTTACAGAGTAGTGTGTTGCGAGTGATTGGGTTGAATGCAAAACTAGCAATTTTGGATATACAGTGCCCTCCAAAAGTATTGGAACAGTGAGGCGAATTCCTTTATTTTTGCTGTAGACTGAAAACATTTGGGCTTGACATCAAATAATGAACGTGAGACCAGAGATCAACGTTTCAGCTTTTATTTCCAGGTATTTACATCAGGATCTGATGCACAACTAAGAAAATATCACATTTTGTTTGAATCCACCCATTTGTCATGTGAGCAAAAGTATTGGAACAGATATACTTAAAACATATTTAAGTGAATAAGACTTCATATTTAGTTGCAAATCCTTTGCTTTCAATAACTGCAGCAAGTCTGTGACCCATTGACGTCACCAAACTTTTGCATTCTTCCTTTTTGATGCTTTCCCAGGCTTTCACTGCAGCCTCTTTCAGTTGTTGTTTGTTTTGTGGGGTTCCTCCCTTCAGTCTCCTCTTAAGCAGGTAAAATGCATGCTCTATAGGGTTTAAGTCTGGAGATTGACTTGGCCAGTCTAATACCTTCCATTTCTTGCCCCTGATAAACTCCTTTGTTGTTTTGGCAGTGTGTTTTGGGTCGTTATCTTGCTGCATGATGAAGGCTCTGCCAATCAGTTTGGTTGCATCTTTCCTTAAATTGGCAGACAAAATGTTTCTGTAGACTTCCGAGTTCATTTTGCTGCTGCCATCATGTGTTACATCCTCAATGAAGATTAATGAGCCCGTCCTAGAAGAAGCCATGCAAGCCCAAGCCATGACATTACCTCCACCGTGTTTCACAGATGAGCTTGTGTGTTTGGGATCATGAGCAGTTCCTTTCTTTCTCCAAACTTTAGCCTTTCCATCACTTTGGTAAAAGTTAATCTTTGTCTCATCAGTCCATAAAACTTTGTCCCAGAATTTTTGAGGTTCATCTCTGTACTTTTTGGCAAATTCCAGCCTGGCCTTCCTATTCTTCTTGCTAATGAGTGGTTTGCATCTTCTGGTGTAGCCCTTGTACTTTTGTTCATGAAGTCTTCTGCGAACAGTAGATAGTGATACCTTCACTCCTGCCATCTGGAGGTTGTTGCTGATCTCACTAACAGTTGTTTTAGGGTCTTTCTTTACAGCTCTCACAATGTTTCTGTCATCAACTGCTGATGTTTTCCTTGGTCTACCTGTTCGACGTCTGTTACTTAGTACACCAGTAGTTTTCTTCTTCTTCAGGACATTCCAAATGGTTGTACTGGCTATGGCCAATGTTTCTGCAATGGCTCTGATTGATTTTCCATCTTCTCTAAGACTCACAATTGCTTGTTTTTCACCCAAAGACAGCGCTCCGGTTTTCATGTTGTTTTCACCTCTGAATACAGTCTGCATAGACAAAACCTATCTTACCCAATCTGAACCTGAGTGTAGACATTCAGTGGTATTTATTGATTGAATAATGTATGTAATAGGACACACCTGGGCAACAAAACACACCTGTCAGTCATATGTTCCAATACTTTTGCTCACGTGACAAATGGGTGGGTTCGAACAAAAAGGTGATATTTTCTAATTTGTGCATCAGATCCTGATGTAAATACCTGGAAATAAAAGCTGAAACGTTGATCTCTGGTTTCACATTCATCGTTTGATGTCAAGCCCAAATGTTTTCAGTCTACAGCAAAAATAAAGGAATTGGCCTCACTGTTCCAATACTTTTGGAGGGCACTGTAGTTTCAAAGCGTCCAACCCAAAATATCCCTCCCACTCCCTCCAAAGCCACTCTCCCATGATTGGTTGTGCTTATTACAGTCCTGCGACGGCCACATACATAGGATTTATTTTATTAGACTGTCCGAACATTTCATATATTGATTGCTGTCAGAATGTGAAGTTTATTTCAGTAAATATGACTAAAAGTGCTTCTCAAAAACATCCCCCACCCTGCCTTTAACCTATGTATTTGTGTTTCTTTGCATTTCTCCCGCCCTGTCCTCCCTCTCTCCTCTCTCTCGTCCCAGGTGGCGTCCGTGAGGACCGACGTGCGTCGGATGGACGGCCTCCAGTCGGAGGTGGAGTCTCTGCTGGCCCAGGTCGGTGAGCTGGAGGACAAGACGGCCGCCATAGAGCGCAGCATGGTCAAGCGCATCGGCGACGTCCTGGGTGCCAGCATCGACCGCATGGCGGGCCTCCGCGCCGCATCGGAGCGCGACGCTCAGGCCCTGGAGCAGCTCCGGCGCCGGATCCCTGAGCTCACCGCCGCCGACAAGCAGCTCTCCGACCGGCTGAGGGAGCTGGAGAGCGGGCGCGCCCGCCTGATCCGTACCGTGACCTTTGCTGGCGACCTCAAGCCCAAGGTTGCTACCATAAAGCGGGACTTTGCAGCCTTCGAGCCGCAACTGGCCGACTTGACCCTTCGCATAGGAAGACTGGCAGAGGATTTGGTGAAAAGGGAGGTAGACATAGCAGAGCTCAGACAGACTTTTGATCATTTAAACGTTGTTGAGGGCGACTTGGGTGTTGTGACAAAGCAGTTTAGCCAGATTTCTGACATTCCCCATGTAGGAGAGATACTGCAGCAGGCAAACGTGAGTGAGGCTCTCCCACAGACGCACAGTTTGGGGGAGTAAGGAACTCCTAAAGGGACATGGAAGTTGAAGAATTGGAACTCAATTGAAAGGAAATGTGTTAAAGGAATTGACACAGCGTTTTTATGGTTGAATAAAACATTTAATTGGTTTTATCTATTTTGAGTTTGAGTGAATTAAAAGGTTGTCTGGTAAAAAAAAATACGGTTATGGTTATGAGAACTAAAATGTCTATGTGACCCCTACACAGCCTATACATCACATCCCACACTTAATTTTTCCTCTCATGAGAAATTATGTATTTAATATACATGAATGAGTGTGGTATGCATCCTTAGAAGTTGGCCCTTGGAATCTTTGTACGTTCATTTGACTTGGCCTTGAATTGCTCCTTTTCCAGTTCTTTGGTATGTTCTCCACAAACAATATGTTCAGTCATTATGATTGACAGGTCTCGTTATTTACCAGTTTTGCAATGTTGGGTAGAAGTTCCTTTTAGCCTCCCTCTTGCTTGACAAACATCAGGCTGTATATCCCATTTACCTAGTTTCCCTAAATGAACGGCTCCCTGGACACTTACCCAATGTATTCTCAGCATTAACTTCAACAGTCAGTTCAATGGGGTGGAGTGTCCACTCAAAGCCTGTCCTTCTCCTTAATGTTAACCCAATGCACTCTGTATGTTTGAGTAAACAACATTGGGGCTCAGTCATTGTGTCCGACACATGTAGGTACAAGGTGTTCTACAGGAACTGTTCTTTTCAAGGAGGAAGCATGTAACACCTGGACCACAGCAGAACAGTCACCAGACACCCCACAGCCAATCACATTTGACCAGGCATGCTCCATCCAATGAGGGAATCGAACGTTTACATACCTGAAATTGCTCGGCAACAGCCTAACATCAAGAAGCAATCTGTACAGTTTGCAGTCTAAGTAGCAGTTTAACACCATGTCACCATGATTTTACTGACGACAACAAATTACACTTGCTTCTGTAAGCTTTGGGTCTTGCCTTTGAGCAGTCAATATCCCAATCCTAAATAACTGATGAAATTTAAACAGGATGTTCTGTTGAATGTATTGTTATGTACTGACGGTCACATGCTCTTAAGGAATAATTAACTTTCAGTTAATTTGATCAATGTGGTATCTACCAAGGCAGTGGCAAACAGAAATTTGCATCCACTCGCGTTAGTGTGTAAGGGCTAAATTGGATCTGAGAGGCTCATCAAGTTCTCATTTCATCTCCCTCAGCTTCATTGCTATGAGCAGTTAATCTTGCATTGATTGTCCCCACTACAGATGAAAGTCATTACTGTCAATTAGTGCAATAAATCATATTGTGTTATATATTCCTACAGTGTGTCATAATAAAATATTCCAGTGATCTTTTAATGAAGCATCACTCTTTACATCTTTACACACTAATTACCCATTAGGTCCCTGAAAAGTAGTTAAACTAAAGAGGGTCTTGACCTTGTCTCTTGTTGGCTCTCTAATCTTTCTGCAATCAACAGGAATCAAGTCAGCTGACTCTTTCTGAGATAATATGGCTGTCCGATATACGAAAAAAACTCAATTGTTCCTCGCGTCTTGTATTGTGTACTCTGATCATTCAGGTATGTATCTGGCAGATTATATGTTACTAAATATACATGCAAATATTATATACATTATAATAGCCCATTTAAGCATCAAGTTCAATACGTAGCAAGAAAAGTTAAATGAGTGTGGAGCTGTAAAAAATTAGTAGTCTGTACAACACTGGTTATGCATTTATTTTTTATTTTGTTACAACAAAACACAATCAGTAAACCATGACATGTGCTCAGTAAAAGAGCTTATTGCATTTGGGTGTCTGAAACAATCCTGAAATCAGAAACTGGATTGAAAAAAAAACAACAGTATATAAAAAAAAAATACAGTGCACTTTGAATATTGGTTTTGATTCACAGAACAGCAGGTGACACTCCTTTTCCCTATTACCCATTCTACTGTAACCCTACCTGCAAACTACCTCTCTTCTAACTCCACCTCTTACGATGTCTCAGAAATATGACATCACCATGGGGAGTTTTGGGGGGCTAAAAGTATGCCAATGTAGTTGTACCTCAAGGGAGAGTGTACATTTACAAAACCAAGAAGAACCTTAACGTCTTATGTTATAACCCCTAGGATGATGTCATACTGCATATTCACTGTTTTGACCCCGCTCCCCCTTTCAATTCTTTGTGTTTTGGGGTGTTGGACAGCGCTTTTAGACTGCTTATTGTTTTCTGCAGTTCACCCTGAAGGACAGAAATGGCATTGTCATGCTTCTCCAGTCTAGCTGCCTTCTTCACCAAGCCATCGACGGTGCTCCTCAGTTTCTCCAGCTCTTGTGGAGGCTGGGCAGCTAACACGCTCTTCAGCCCCGCAATCTGCTCAAAAACTTCGGAGTCCTTGGCAGCTAGCTCAGTTTGAGAACCGCTAAGAGCAGCCATGTTAGACTGCAGCTCCGCAAGGCTCTTTCTCAGAGCATCCAGCTCCCCCTCCAGGGCCTTTCCCATGGCCTGACTTTGTGTTGCTAGCTCACTGTCGTGGGAGTCAACTTTAGCGAGCAGAGCCTCGACTTTGGAGCTCAGGTCTGATACAGATGCTACTAGTGACTCAACGGTGTCTTCTGAAGCTCTAAGTCGTCCATCCAGGTCGTCTGACGTTTTCTCTGCCCGGGAAACCTCCGCTTGAAGTTCCTTCTCCAGACTGTGGAGAGCGCCGGTGGCAAGTTCGAGGCCACCTTGCAAGTTCTGAGCTTGGTCAGTCAATGCTTGAACACCGGCTTCTGCCCCCATCAGCGACTCCTTCAACCTTCCGGACGTTTCCAGCACCAGAACTCGCACTGCCTCCACTTCCTGGGACAGTGACCCCACCTCCTGGTTGCGTGTGTGGAGCTCTGCCCCCACTGCCGTGATTTGCTCTCCCAGGGAAATGGCTGAGGCTTCTACGGCTTTTTGGTTGGTGCCGAGGTCAGCGACAGTGTCTACGATGGCCGACAGTTCCTGCTTGATCTGGTTAGGGTCGTCCATGTCACCTAGTCGGGCTTTGATGTCAGCCAGCTGGCTCTGCGCCTCACCCTGGGCTTCGGTGAACTCAGCCACACTGTCCACGATGGAGCGACTAAGCTCCACCAGACGCTCCTCCAAGGTCTTCTCCAGGGAGGAGAAGTCCTGCTCTCGAGCCTCCTTCACCTCCTTGATGCCGTCAGAGAGGTCACGGAGTAGCTCGCTCTGGAGCCTTCCGAGGGCATCCTCCACCCGCCTGGTCTCCGCCTCACCCTTCCTCACCGCCCGGCTTGCCCCCTCGAGCTCGGTCCGGGTGGTGCCCAGCGCCGACTCCAGCCCATCCACAGAGCTCCTCAAAGACTCCACCTGTGAAAATAAGTCAAGGCGGAACCTAAACACGTCAGTACAGATTGGGGAACTGTTGTACCTGGTGGCTATTGTCTCCATTTCTCAAAGTTTCTGCTACAGTTTTCATATCTATTCCAGTGTTACTACACAAATAAATTGACAAATTGACCAACTCCAAAGACTTCAGTAAACTATGATACAGTATTTGCTCAAATTATTAATACATGATTGTATACACATCGTCAGTCAGTTGTACAACGTTGTCTCAAAATACCTGTGGTTTACAAGCTGTTTTGAGATTTCAGTTGTAAATATTATCCAAAAAAGGATCCATGAACCGTTTTGCCATCCATGATTTACTTCAGAACAAACTAAATGGCTGTTGGTACGAAAATTAAAATCCAACTCTGGTGGAAAGAGGTTGGTAGCTTACAGACCGAGCAATGTTAACATGTAAATGGGAGGTGTACATCTTGTTGCCCTATGGTGTACAATACTGTACATGTTTGCCATCACAAAATGGTCAACTTAAATCGGAATGCGTAAAACCCTATGCGTAAATCTTTTTGTAGTAGCAGGGTGCCCTAAAAGGCCTTGAGTAAATACAATGATCATCATTATGATATGAATGAGTATATGAAGCTAATCTAACAAAGAAAACGGTTACATTATGAGATTTTTATTTGTTCTACATAAGTTTAAAAAATACACTAAACTCAGTCACACACAGATTTAACAACACATCGCAAATTAATGTGGCTACTTTGTTTATTCAGTGGCTAATACATTATGTTTCTTGTGCCAACTCATCGTGTTTTTAGAGGAGGGGGAGGTGGCCGTTTCCCTACCCGTTTCCTCTGAAGGCGACCGTGTCCTAAAGTAATACATTTCAATGTTAATGTATTCTACCCCGTTTAGTTCCACAATCTACAACGATCTGTTCTTATCTGGTGTCCTTGCCATCATAATCAAATTGAACGGGCGTTATCTATTAGTTTTATTGATTGCGTTACCTACCTGCTGAAGAACATTTTCCATTTTACGCGTGAGCTCTGCATTTTTCTTTAAACTCTCCTCGTTTTTGGTGCTGACTTCATTAACTTCTTCTAGTACTTGTTGCAGATAAAAAGCGGCAAAACCTGCAGCAGCAACTAAAACGATATAACACACAACTGCTGTAAGTTTGACCCAACTTTCCGACCCTGACCCAAGGGGTGCAGAGCCACTAACCCCATTGCTAGTTTTCTGAATTTTCTTCGCCACGTCATCTTGAATAGATGGGGCAGAATTCTTTTCGCTTGTATTGGACTTTCTGTTTTTCGTCATGGCTAGAGATGGACCTTAAAGCAGGGAGGTCTACGCTATTATAGGTGCGGTAGAAAAGAGATGCTGATGGTAATGGGTTTACTTTACATTCGGCGTATCAGGGAACGCTTCGTGTCTCTCCTAGAGGTTGCTTTGCGTTGAGGTATGAGAAGAGGGGGCGTCTCTATGTGGAATAAAAAGTCCTGGGCTGGGCGACTTTAAAATTGGTGGCTTTTGCGCCTTGTCCCGTTCCTCTGAGTCCAAGTTGACAAAATATTTTGCTACAACGTGTTTTTGAAGACAGGAGGTGTGACAATAATAGTTATTGGCTGTGAAAGGATAGTGATGCTCTGCAATAGCCTATCATTTCAGCCATATAACGAAACAAATTATTGTATTATCATAGTCTACATATTAGATACATTGCAGGAATGAAGGACAAATGTTGTAATGATGCACTATGCCTAGACCAGAACTCTGTTAAATCAAAGTTTCAGGGTTAGGGGAGGAGAGGGGGGTTAGCTCTGGCTTGCTCCTCCCCTTTCATACGTGGCAGCGGTTTCCATACAGTCTACTCAGTGTCCAGTCCTCTTAAATTAGCTATGTTTAGTAGGACCCTTTACCTAATCACACCTCAATGTCATAACCATAACACTGATTAGGCCTGTATCTCGTCATAAAAACACATTTACAAAACGCCCTAGGGCTACCTGCATATTTTAAATATAAAAAATTCCATGCTAATTATTCGCAGAGCAGTTATTGGATGTTTTTTTAGATGAGGGAAAAGTGTTGTCTGCTGGATGTCCTGCTATTTAACGTTAGGGTCTTAAATTGAGTTATTGCATTTATTATATTGCAATATGGTTATTATCCACTAGAGGTCAGAAAAGGACTGATCGACCACTCTATGGCCATAAAGAAGTTTGCCCCAAGAAGCAGCATAACACTGAATGCAAAATAGAGCCACGTATGATTACATTATACTATTTTGCACTACTTGCGATTAGGATTTTTTTCTTCATAGTTTAATAACATAATTGGACAACAGACATTCATAGCCATTGGGGCCATTTCTCTCTGGAAAGCCGGGTACCTATTCATATAGAAGCGTATCGATTATTATTTATTTATTTGTAATAAAACAGTATTTAGCTACAATCTTCATGCCCCCCCCCCCCCCCCCCCCCCCCCCCCGTATGGCCATCATCCCTTGCCCGCCTGCAAACTCGCTGTCATTGTGGCCCCGCCCTCTAGAAGCTGTGACAGGGGCACGCACAACACACACCACCCGCCTCAGGACAGGTATTGCTGGAGAAGATGGACTTTGGGGCTAGCTTGTCAGCTAGCTAAGTGGATATAATGGCTTATACCCGCTCTCTGGAATGCTAGTTTAGCAAGCTAGATTTCTCTCGGTGGTTTGGAATACACATGTTTAACCTTCCTAATTTCCGTGGGAAGGACGCGAGGACTAGTTGCCTTTGACCACTAAAGATGCACCCCGAAAAACTGTCACTGAAGTAAAACATTTAACCGCATCCCTTGGAGTATAAAGCTGAATCATTAATACGGTAATGGCTGGACTAATAAAGAAACAGATCCTGAAGCACCTCTCCAGGTCAGTCTCAATCGATATGTATGTGGCGGAGAAACAAAGGGCAAAACCCCTTGAGGTTCCATCTGACAGCCCAGATAATGTTAGCAGCTTGGTGTTTAGGTAGCTAGCTAGCTGGCTCATGTTGCTGGCTAGCTAGCACCGTTAGCTCTAGCTAGCTAGCGTGAGGTTTATTGCGAAACCGTCAGTACCAGTCACCTCTACTGTCTAATCTAGTTTACCAACATGCTAACCCTAACAAGCAGTACATACTCTCAGCTGATCTAGCTCGCTAACAACACTGTGTATGTAGACGACATGTTATCTGGCTAATAATTCATTGTATAAATAGCTCACAGGTCAGTGAGCGAACCCATTCGGCAACCTAAACCTAATCGACACGGCAACATCGCCACTAAAACTTGGATCTGTCTAGCCTTGCAGGATGACACTGACTGCAGTCAGTACAGCGCCGTTCTGCAAGCGAGCAATGTTTGCTCTAGATCAAATCTCGATCATGTCATACTGTAGTCACGACTGAAAAGCTAACTATAGCCTGAGCAAGTAAAATAGGGTACACAGACTGGCTTATTCCGTTATCCGCTGCATCTTCCACACCTATATTTGGCACCTGCAACACCAGCCAAGGTCCAAATGTGACTCACTTGTCTCCTAGCTTAATAGTTTACTGACAAGTGTCAGTGACTCGGTTAATTATGTGGTCTAGTTTCAAAATATTTTAGGCTACAGGACAAGGATTACAGGTTGTAGCCGAGCTACCAGCCTTTCAACCCACTTGCATTATTTATTGTTCCATTCTGCGCCCAAGGGACCTTCATTAGAATACTTGCTTATAGTATACTTCCTGTTCTAAGTGATAACTTCAGAGCAACAGTTCTTACCCTTCACAGGTGCAGTGGTACCCTTAAACTGATAAGTGAAGACTGACCTATTTATACCTTGTACTTTGAAAGATTCTTGACCAAGCGTGACAGGCAAATGCAATTGTTTTAACATCCTACCTCATAATACAGGTTAAACTCCACTTCCTTAGCTACAGGGATACACCTTTTGGTAGACAGTGCCTTCTCTGCATTTTAACTGGTCCATACTTCATTAGGGTCTGTCTGTCTGTCTGTCTGTCTATCATAGCATTTTCAAGCATTACAAGCCCCATTATAATATGCTATTGTTGAAAACCTATTGGCTATGGATGATTTATTTTCATGTTCATAAACAATACCAAAGCCACATTTTGTATTGTCCACAGCACCTAGCCCAAGGGTTGCATTTGTCCTACAGCGAAAGTGTGTGAACGTCTCTAAACTGTGTGTGTGTTTGTTTGCGCAAACTTGCGAGTATTCAAGCCTACAATTAGCATAATTTGAGACTCAGTAGAAAGCAATGATGTCATCACTCAGTCCCCTGGGCTGTCACGTGACCTCAACCGTCCTGTTGTGATTGGTCAAGCTATTGGCAGAAGCCCAGCCCTTAACTACTCGGTATAATGATGTCATGGCAACGTCCATGCCTGAGGTAGGCATTCTGTAGGCGCAAAGGTGTCCAGATAGATATGGAGTAGAACAGAATCGAGACTGCAGTCAACAGAATAGAGACAATGGTCTACTTCGCTTAGCTGAAAGTTGTAGCTTGTCATGGTGGAAGAGTTCTGTAGTGATAGTGGTAGTAGTTAATGTGTTCTTGCCTAAAGACGGCTTGCCTTTGGTGCCATGTTGTGTGTGTCAACACCTTCTGAGTACTGTAAACACACACACACACACAAACCTTAAGCTAGTGTATCCCATTCTCTTGATACTATAAAAAAAAAATCCAGTCTGTGATGTGTCTGTGTGTGTGTGTGGCAGCTGGAGGTGTTTTCAGCAGCAGTGTTTGTGTGTATGATGCCAGTCTCAGGTGGCCCCCAGGGGTGAGTTGATAAGGCGTTGACTCTCCCTATTACCTACAGGCTCGGGTATCGACAGAACCTAGTACCATGGCAGACACGGCAGTGTCTGGTTACACACACACACACACATGCACACACAGACTTTTATTCGATACATAACACACCCACGCTTATAAACACACACACACAAACACACACACACACACGTCAAGTAGGCTGTTGTCAAACCCTCCCTTGACTCAAATAGGCGACCCACTTAGGGAAGTAGAGATTGAATCAGCTTCCCTGGCCTTTTGCAAACACACACACACACAGACAGAAACAGACAAACACACACACACACACACACACAGACAAACACATACAGACAAACACATACAGAATGACTGGAAACAGCTCGTTATGTACTTCCCCTGTGTTTAGCGTTAGCTACCTCTCATGAAAACTCCTAAAGTCTGCTTCTCTAGTAGTTGTTTTCAAGCTCTCTCTCAGACAGTCTACAGCCATTCTTGGATCACCCTCCAGACATTTAACAGCCACACCGCACAAGATGTCTGTGGACATTTAAGCTAGTGCTCAGCTTGAGAAGTACCCTACTTCGTATTTTGGGTTAAACTGATCTGGGTGGTGGAGGACCAGTGTCAGCCTACAGAGTTTAAACTGTGTGGAAGACAAGTATCCTCTTTTGCTGCATTTGGCAAAAGGCGACCCAAAACTGTCCCCCCAGCAATAATGAGAAATTATTTTGATAATCCAATTTGGTCCAGTCCGGCAAGGGCGTAGAATTTGTCTGGATGCTAGGTACATACACATACCAAAGCCACGGAAACACTCAAACTTTCCCTACCAAAAATTGTAAAGTGTTGACTTGGAATTTACTATTGTCTCTATCAAAGATTACATCAAACTGACAGCCGTGGGCAAAAGTATTGGGAGCGACATACATTATGTGTTTGCAAAGCCGGCTGGGCCTGGTATAAAATGACTGCTAACATAATTTCAGTAAGTCATATCATCGGCACAGGGGAAAGTGAACTAGTTCTAGCCAGGTGAAATCAGTCTCATATTCTGATTGGATTTTAAGAAAAGAAAAAAAGCAGCTTGACTGCTGTAAAAGAGGGGACTATTTGCATATTGAAAATTTTCGCCCCCAAAAAGCTTCAAAAATAAGTTAAATGTGCCACATTGTGATTCCAGTATTCTATAGAAACATGTGAAAACATTTTCCTCAAATACTGAACCAGCAAACTTTGCAAAACACATTTGTCATTGCCAAAACTGATAGCCACGACTGTACACCTTAACGCACAGGCATTGTAGGAATGAAGCCAGGTAAGATGAACGCATAGTTGTCTTTACATTCTTCTTTGTATGCTCTTATTTTTACTGGAAACATATTTCCTCTTTAGACTTTTTTTATAGTAACATGTTTCTCTTCCTATCTAGCTTAAAGGTAGTGTGTAGCATCTAGCTAACTTCACTCTACCCACAATGTAACAGCGTACCACCAGCATGCAAGCAATTCAGCAGTTGCCTAAGCAGGCACAACAAGACACAGTAACAGTCTGTCGCAATTTCCAGTGGCCTTTATTTTAATCAATTAATTTCTTAAATTAACAATAGATTATGTTCTGGCCCACCATCTAAAGGCTTAGAAAGAAATGGGCCCAAACTTACTTGCCGACCCCTGGACCACTGAGTCTGGTTGTTCTCTAGACAGACTGGATAAACTAAGTTTGATCGTGGTCTCAGTGTGAGTGTGATTGGGGGACTCCTGGAATCCCTACGAAGAGAGAGAGAGAGAAAGGGGGGGGGTCAGCAAATGTTTCCTGTGAGCATGAGAACACTCACTTTTGTGTGTGTCTGAGGGGGGGGGGGGTATGAGTGTTTGTCTGTCTGCGTATTGTGACATTGGGCTGTGGTCTTTTTCCAGGTCTCGGCGTGCCGTTCTCTACTTGTGTAATTGGCGCCTTGTATCCCGCCTCTCTGCCTAACCTTTTTGCTATCCCCGGAGAGGCATGAATATGACATTGCCCTTGGGCACACTGTGCCAACACAAGCCCGTTTGACTTAGACAGGTCGGCTATTTGTTGCAGGATAAAAGAAGTGTGTGTGTCTTGTATTGAGTGTTTGTGTGACATCCATTTGTCATGGAAGCGAGGGGATTCTTTTGGACTTGGTTCATTTGAGATGGTGTCGAGCTACAAGGCGTTTTTGCTGCGTGGGTGTATGCTAGCACTGTGTGTTGTCAACTGTTGGGAGTCAGGTGGCTGAGCGGTTAGGGAGTCGGGCTAGTAATCTGAAGGTTGCCACAGTTCGATTCCCGGCCGTGTCAAAATGACGATGTGTCCTTGGGCAAGGCTCACCCTACTTGCCTCGGGGGGAATGTCCCTGTACTTACTGTAAGTCGCTCTGGATAAGAGCGTCTGCTAAATGACTAAATGTAAATGTAAACTCCAGACAGTCGTAGATAATCATTGACCAGGCTTAGTCATTTACGTATGGATTTAGGGAGCCCTTGGCCAAAAGAATGCAGGTGTGTCTGCATTTGTTTGTGTGTCATTTTAGGGTCTCTGGTTGTCCCATACGTTTGTTTTGCGGGTGTTACATTTGTGTGTTAGTTTAATTATTCTCATTTTAAATTGTGTAGCTTTCCCATGTTGAACGAACACGATTTTCTTGCATGTTTCAAGTAGGCCAATAGTCTGTAGATTCTGAAATGTGTGTAAGAAAGTGGTTAGTAATTTTGATTTGATTAGATTATTCTGGAGCGTTCTCTTGGCATATTTAACACTGTAGCCCAGTCATCTAATTGAGAGCCACTGGCTTCCCTCAATCCTGCTTCCTCATCCCTGGATGTAAACCAATTAGCTTCACTTGAGTTCGCTAACCTGCTTGATGATATTTGATCACAAACTTACTCATGTCCTAATAGAAGCACCTTCTACCGGAATCAATTTATCTATCCTGCCAGAAGTCCAGTGACCATTAGTGTAATTCTTTTCTATGGTTTGATGTTCTAACTATATCTAATTTGGGACTTCTTGACTAAAGGGGTTGTCTAAATAGGTGGACTAATTTGGGCATCAAATCTGTTTTCAAGGATTTTTGTAATTCTGGCTCATAGTGAAAATGCCAACGTCACAAAGTCAACTTCTTTGAAAAACATGTCGGTGACCAGACTCCACCTACTGTATAACATATTTTCTATCCAACTTTATTATACTTTAGACTCTCATGTTTCCTAAATGACGCTTAAATGTCACACTGTCACTGTAATTGCTGACTCGTCAGCTTGTCTCCTCTATGACCTAAGACAAACGTGTCCTTCCTTTCAACTGCTGCCGGGGCACAGTCAGGACTGTTTTAAGGTCCTGGCTGTCCCTGTCTCCTCCTTGTGCTGAGGAAGAAAAAAAAAGAAACTTCTTTCCAGAAAGCACATTCTTGCTGTCCCACTTTGGAACGCTCTAATAGCACTCTTTTCCCCACAAAGCCTTTGCTTTCTCTCCCTCTTTCTTTCTCTCTCTTTTCTTCTTTCTTTCTCTCTCTCTCGCTCTTTCGATCTCGTCATTCCTTCTCCTTCTCTTTGTTTCGTTGCCCCTGTTCCTGTTCTCTATTCTCTGCGGCCCTGAAACATTCTTAATATTTCTTTTTCCTTTGTTTTCCTCCATTTTTTTCTGTCTCTATCTCTCTCTCTCTCTCACTCACCCCATGGATCCCTCTCCTGGTGTCGTTTGCCTCGTGAGTATCTGACTGGGATGACAGTGAGATTGTGTTGTTTCTGGTGAGGTCTCTCTCTCTCTCTCTCTGTGTCTCTCTCTCTTTCTCTCTGTGTCTCTGTCTCTCTCTCTCTGTCTGTCTCTGTCTCTCTCTCTCTGTCTGGCTCTCTCTCTGTGTCTCTGACTTGCCAGCTACCATATGAGGTCACCATCCCAGATTGTTGTGGAGTGGGTTTGTCCAGGCAAGTTATTTGTCATGGCAAAGTCACAAGAGGAAAAGAGAGGGAGGGAGGGACGGAGAAAGGGAGACAGACAGACAGAGAGAGGGAGAGAGACAGACAGAGACAGACAGACAGGGGAACGGGAGAGAGACAGTCGGGGGAGTGGAGAGAGACAAACAGGCAGGCAGGCAGACGGGGGAGAGGGCGAGCGAAAGAGGGGAGCTGTATCTGGAGAAGTTGACATTCGATCAGACGGTGAGCTTGGAAATAATGAATATTTAACCGAGCGCCGGACTACAAGACGCCCCTCTCAACGCACACTCTCAAAACCACATTTCGGGCTCACCGACTGTGTTTGCTTACGCAGGGTAGAATCGACCCTGACGTCTGCTGTGTGAGCGTGTGCTCATGCATGTGTATACCGGGGTGTGTGTGCGTGTGTGTGTGTTGTCTTGTTCGTTCCCACTGGCCCTCTGCTCCGCATGCTGGGATGAAAGTCTTTGACTTCTGCCACCTCTGAATAATTAACAATGAGAGAGAAAAAGATGGATGGAGAGCGACACAGGAAATGCATAGAGAGAGACGGACACATACATACAGAGAGAGACACACACAGAGAGAAAGCGAGATGCTGAGAGAGCTACGGAGACACTCAATATGCTGGTAGAGACATGCTTGGAGAGAGGTGGGAGAAACCGAGACAGTGACTGTTGCAAAGAGAGGAATATGCAGACAGAGAAACAGGTCCTGAGAGAAAAACTACAGAGACTGATAGAGAGCCATAGAGAGATATGGTGAGAAGAAGAGATAGTATAAAAATGTAATGAGTAACAATTAACCTTTTATCCCTGAGCTTGGCACCTCCAGGTTAGCAGGTCATCAAGCCTGGTCTTGTCACCTCCAGGTTAGGAGGTCATCAAGCCTGGTTCTCTCCAGGTTAGCAGGTCATCATCCTTTGGATTGTTCTCTCCAGGTTAGCAGGTCATCAAGCCTGGTCTTGTTCTCTCCAGGTTAGCAGGTCATCAAGCCTGGTCTTGTTCTCTCCAGGTTAGCAGGTCATCAAACCTGGTCTTGTTCTCTCCAGGTTAGCAGGTCATCAAGCCTGGTCTTGTTCTCTCTAGGTTAGCAGGTCATCAAGCCTGGTTCTCTCCAGGTTAGCAGGTCATCAAGCCTGGTCTTGTCACCTCCAGGTTAGGAGGTCATCAAGCCTGGTTCTCTCCAGGTTAGCAGGTCATCATCCTTTGGATTGTTCTCTCCAGGTTAGCAGGTCATCAAGCCTGGTCTTGTTCTCTCCAGGTTAGCAGGTCATCAAGCCTGGTCTTGTTCTCTCCAGGTTAGCAGGTCATCAAGCCTGGTCTTGTTCTCTCCAGGTTAGCAGGTCATCAAACCTGGTCTTGTTCTCTCCAGGTTAGCAGGTCATCAAGCCTGGTCTTGTTCTCTCTAGGTTAGCAGGTCATCAAGCCTGGTTATCTCCAGGTTAGCAGGTCATCAAGCCTGGTCTTGTTCTCTCCAGGTTAGCAGGTCATCAAGCCTGGTTCTCTCCAGGTTAGCAGGTCATCAAGCCTGGTCTTGTTCTCTCCAGGTTAGCAGGTCATCAAGCCTTGTTCTCTCCAGGTAAGCAGGTCATCAAGCCTGGTTCTCTCCAGGTTAGCAGGTCATCAAGCCTGGTCTTGTTCTCTCCAGGTTAGCAGGTCATCAAGCCTTGTTCTCTCCAGGTAAGCAGGTCATCAAACCTGGTTCTCTCCAGGATAGCAGGTCATCTTCCCTGGGCTTGTCGTTTCCAGGTTAGCAGCAGCGGCATGAATGGTCTATGCAGCTCGTTGATGTTATTTAAGGCCTGTCTATCAAGTAGAGCCCTGAACATTGATTTGATTTTGAAACTGGATGTGTCTACATCTCAGATAAGCAAAATAAAGAGATTACCGCAGTGCCCTGATGGCAGTGTAAAAGGTTGCGTGTGTGCGCCTGTGTTTGTCCAAGCAGTGGCTCGGTCTCTTTTCAAACCACAGAAGTTAAAGGGGGCCAAGACGGAGCCAAATGCAGGCTGGGTATGATGGATTGATTATGCATTTTCCGGTGTATAGCCGTCTGCTTCTCACACACACACACACACACACACACACACACACACACACACACACACACACACACACACACACACACACACACACACACTGTGTAATAGTACATCATAAGCCTGTGCAACCGAATTACGGGACTACATATAGGATCTGCGTCGTCTGCTGGGCCGGTGAGCAGTGAACTACCTGGAAACTCCCTGAAATACCCTCTGGTATGTAGATAGAGGGTTAGCTAACTATTAACTAAATAAGAACAGGGGTTATGGACACTGATCTTTGAGCTGGAGTTTTGGTGATGTCACATATACTTAGATACAGAGTGGACAGGTATACACACACAGACACACACACACACACCCCCTTACCGGTAAGCCATGATGTAAATTCATAGATAGTCAAACACACACCCCTCTCCTGTAGTAAATTAACTAATTGGGAAAACTTTGGGTGAAGATCACATTGAATATAGAAGTACATGGACACACACACACCCTGCCATGTCACATCTGCTACCAGTTTGGATCCTCACTCATGTCCTACATGGTTACCTTAGACTACAATAACAGGAACATTAAACAGAAACCTATAATTTAGCAGACCAAGGCCTGGCCTCTCTCTATGTTTCCTTCTGTCTCACCCCTCTATCCTGCTGCCCTACATTTTCTTTCAAACACGTTCCCATTTGGTCTCCTCTCGCCCTTTTCTCTCCCTCACTTTGGCTGTGATAACTTGGTGAGTTGTCGGGTGGGTGTGTGCTGTATTTTGGGGACTTCTCAACGGCTTTCGCTCAGGTTCACTCTGTGCACATTTACATTTAGTCATTTAGCAGACGCTCTTATCCAGAGCGACTTACAGTAAGTATAGGGACATTCCCCCCAAGGCAAGTAGGGTGAAGTGCCTTGCCTAAGGACACAACATCATGTGGCACAGCGAGGAATCGATCCGGCAACCTTCTGATTACTAGCCCGACTCCCTCACCGCTCAGCCATCTGACTCGCTTCGCAGCCTCAAAGCGGTTATCTAGCCCCAACAGCCCCCTGTTCTCCTTCCGTCCTCCGCCCGGTGACTTCCACAGCAAGAACCACAGGACCGTAAATGAACAAAAGAGATAAATCTCCCCTTTCTCTTTCTCTCCCTCACCCCTCCCCATCTACCCCCCCCCCCCCCTTCTCCCTCTCTTCCCCCCCACTTCTCCATGAAGGTTTGCCAAGAACCTGTCCCCGGACAAGATCAACCTGAGCACGCTGAAAGGCGAAGGGCAGCTCACCAACCTGGAGCTGGATGAGGAGGTCCTGCAGAGCCTGCTGGACCTGCCCACTTGGCTCGCCATCAACAGGGTGGAGTGCAACAAGGCCGCCATCCGGGTAACATGTGCAGGCACACACACACACACACACACTGTTTCGCGCACAGACACACCCGCATAATTTGATTGAAAATGGGTGTTATGATGACATTCTTGTTGTAACGGATGTCCTGAAAGTCAGCAGTTTTGCAACGTTTTAAAACGTTATTTACAAATGTGATCCCATTTTTGGAAGGTCGTTTTAGGACCGCTGTTCTCCCTGAGTTTGCACATTCAGTGCCTCCCCCTGTTTGATGTGCCTTATGTTGGCTTTTTGTATTTTTTTCAGCTGTCTTGCATCTATGTCTTGCATCTATGTCTTGCATCTATGTCTTGCATCAAAACCAGTTGACAAAAAAGTCTACTCAGTTCACTTAACATTTGAATCATTAGGCTATGCTAAATGAACAAGCACACCCTTCTCTTCAGTGCCCTATCTGGCTAACACACACACACACACACACACGTCCAACTGCACCAGCATTGCATCACACACAATTCCAGAGCACAACAGCGTTGAGTCACTGCAACACACTGCAATCTAGGCTGTTCTATAGAGTGAAAGGATGTGTGTGTGAGCCAGATAGGGCTCTGAAGAGCTTGTTCATTTAGCGTAGCCAAACAAATGAAATGTGAAGCGACTGGGGGTCCTTGTTGCTCAGGCGTATAGCGCTGGCCGCATCCTCCTTTTCTGTCCAGTCTCACCAATGCTGACAGCCCTGAAGAAGCATCAGTCTTTGTCTTCTCTGACTTCCACCACTCCCCCTGTTCTCTATCTCTCTTTCTCACTCTCTCTTTCTACATTTGAATTTGTATATCGTAATGCACCATGTTGACAGTCATGGGGACTTCCTGTCAGAAATGTCCCATGAATAGAACTATTCAGCATTTACTAATTCCATGAGCTCCCCAAATCGCCGTGTTCAAGTTCCCGGTTTGCTTCTAGAAGCGGGGAAAAAAAAAAAAAACACTAAACATCCCTAAATCTGTCATTGGTTCTGAGTGTGGGCTGTTTAATTGGACATGGACATGAGTAAGAGGCTCTCAGAACAGGATTAATAGACTTTGGAGTTGAGGTGAATGAAGTGGCTTAGCCTGCTGGAAGTGGACGTGTTTATTTCCTCTGAGGTTCTAGCCCGGCTCCCTTGGAGTACCCGCTATTCGGAGTTGATTTAATGCGTGCCCATTTGGTTTGGCTACGCAATACTTGGATTGGAATACCTTACTCTGGACTCATTGGAATAATAATCCCCTGTTAAACAATTATATTCATGTAAAAAAAATACCTTAAAAATAAAGATTTATTGGAGAGAAAACAAGACTTCCCCTGTTCTCATGTTTGAATGTGTGGGGGCTTAACAGGGCTGTGTTTGGCCCAGTTGAGATTAGCTGAGATGGACGTAGTCATGGCTAACCCCAATTTTTTTTTCACATTTTGAACAGATTCCATGGACCAAGCTGAAAACTCACCCCATTTCTCTGGTAAGCATTTGTTTGTAAACCATTCTAACGCTACGTTCTCGATTAAATCGTAAAGGCATCTTCAGTGCGTCTTCTTTGCAAGTCATTGCTTGTGTAAATCCTACTTCACAAATAACTACCACAAATGACAGGTTATGGCTAAACCATGGTTTAGGGAATAAGATGTAATGGGTACATGCTGTTCAATAAAACTAGGACTTGCTGGAGTTTAAAGTCTTTACTAAAACAACTGGGATACATACAGCATAATAGAAAGAGGTGATTCAGTTTTGATCAGTGAAAGCCAAAGCCTGTGAGCAAAAGATAATCAGATAAATAAATAAATAAGATAACATTCAGTGACTAAAACAGTTGCGCCATTTCACGATTATAATAATCAAAACAAGGCTCTAACGATACTCTACTAAAGGCCTAACTTTACTAGCGCAAACATGCAAGTGATACTAGAGATGCAATGTTCGCCGAGTCAGTTACTTCTTTTGAATGTGCCTCATTACAAGGTGAACAAAAGGAAACCGCTGAAGGTGTTATAGTGGTTGGCGTCATCATAGACTACTCTTTTTCGCCAAAGCCTGACATAAACGCTGTCCCCGACTTCCAGCTGCACCACGACTGCATTGCTAGCGCTGTCGTGGACGTCCGGCTGATCCGTGACCCAAGTAGACACCTACAGCTCGTTGTTCTTCATTAAAGACAAAATGGAGTTTGAGTTCCCGTAGTTGTTGTTGTACATGGTGTAGCGCAAGTAGTACATCCCTCTCACCATGGCTGTGATCGAGCCTGTGGCAGGGTTGTAGCAGTTACCCGAGTTGGAGAAGACCTTCTCGTACTTCACAACGCTGTCCTCGTCAAATGGGCCGGTGTTCGCATAGCCGGATGTTCTGAGGGTGGCGGAGAACGCTACTCTGGACCGTTCCAGAACTTCCTTCACCGCTGTCAGCTGCTGCTCCTGAGCTTGGTTGACGCGGCCCAACTCTTCGACCTGGCTCACCATTGTTAGTAGCTTGGCTTCCACGGTTCCCAGTCTCTCCTTCATGGCTCCCTGTTCGCTGAGGACCATGCAGGCTTCAGGCTGACAGGGACGATCGCTCCGGGCCCCTTGGTTCACTTCTTCACCTGGGAAACCGGCGCAGAAGCCACAGCACAGAGACAACAGCACCAGTACTACGCTTCCCATCATTTTTCTAGACTCTTCTTCAGAAGACCTTTGGCAGTATTTGTATTGTTTTCCTGTGGTCCTGCCTTTTTATACTGTCTTCACATGCCTGGTGGTGCGTCATTTCTTTTGTTTGTAACATTGTGTTGTGTGGAAATGTAGGTCATGTAGATCAGTTCAGGGACACAGTAGAGTTTTATGTCTAACAACGCCCCCGGGTTGAATTGCAAAAGATAAAATGGATAGATAAAAGATCATATAAAATAGCTTACAGGAAAAACAAAGATTTATCGCAGTTTTGCTATTCATTCAGCTGCACCCATTCTTCTGTCTCGAGTTTGCTGTTGTAAGCACATTTGAAGAAAACTGATTGAGGGTGTTGACACTGCTGTGGGCTTTTTCAAAGGAGCATCAATCCCCTGGGCATGGATGAACACCTTTCAAGTTACTCCCTCAAGTGAAATTGTCAATAAAAACAGGACCAAGAATTCCAACGTCCCTGTACTTGTACCAGTTACAAATTGCAACAAAAAAAAAAAAATTCTGAAAGCCAAATGTTAGAATTTACTAAAAGAAGGATCAATCTTTTTCCAAAAGCCTCCTGTCCTCGAGTCTTACTGAGCTTCAGGAGATCTGTATGGAAGAACAGCATCCAGTAGGATAAACACAAACAATACACTGAAATCGGATTCTGTGTGAGTGTTTGTTAGCACGTTAGCAAGAAGTCGATGACACGCAGCAGAGACCTGGAAACCTGCAGCGTGTTCGTGAAGTGTGTCTTATTCCCGTCATGGCTCTGTTTCTCCAGACTCTGGACAAGGTGGTGATGGAGATGAGCACCTGCGACGAGCCCCGCCCCCCCAACGGCCCGTCTCCAATAGCAACGGCCTCGGGGCAAAGGTGGGTGCTGACTCTCCCGACCTGAAGCAGAGTGGTGGTTCAGAGCGGACCTTATCCGTCGGACCTTATCTGTCAGAGCAAACAGCCGCTTGTTTGTTAATGGCCCCTGATTCGTTCATGACTGGGATTTTTTGCCTTCCAATCTCACGTTCTCTCCTTCTACTTTCTCTCCTCTCTCTACCACCCCCCTCCACCCACACACCACCACTCTCTCTCTCTCTCTCTCCTCCCTCCCAAACCCCCACTCTGCTCTCTCTCCCCCTCCCAAACCCCCACCCTACTCTCTCTCTCTCCTCCCTCCCAAACCCCCACTCTACTCTCTCTCTCCCCCCCTCCTAAACCCCCCGCTCTCCCTCTCCCCGTCTCAGTGAGTATGGCTTTGCCGAGAAGGTGGTGGAGGGGATGTCCCTGTCCATAAACTCCATCGTGATCCGGATCAGCGCCAAGGCCTTCAACGCCTCCTTCGAGCTCTCCCAGCTGCAGGTCTACAGCGTCAACACCAGCTGGAGCGCCAGCGACCTGAAGTTCACTCGCATCCAGGACCCCCAGAGAGGAGAGGTATAGTCACGCACGCACGCTCTCACATGCACCACAAACTCACACATGCGTATCTGGAGGTTCACCCGCATCCAAGACCCCCAGAGAGGTGAGGTGCACACACAGACAAACTCACATTTACACGCACACGCTCACACACACACACACACACACACACATGTAGCTTGAGCTTCACCCGCAGGGCGGCGGGCGACCGAATACAAGAAGTGTACACGTCCACACACAGACCGGAGAGGTGCGGTCCCGGCTGGTCGCGACCAACTGACGCCTCGAGTGTTTGAGTGTGCCCCACCAGATCCTGACCTTCAAGGAGATCAGCTGGCAGATGATCCGCATCGAGGCCGACGCCATCCAGAGCGGCGAGCACGAGGTGCTCAGCGCCCCCATACGCCTCATCACCAACCAGTCCAAGATCAGGGTCACCCTGAAGAGACGGGTAAGAGGCACGCACACGCCAAACACTTAGACACACACACACACCCAGCGCACGCACACATGCACACACCAAACACATATACACACACACCATCCAGCGCACGTGCACGCACACATGCACACACCAAACACGTATGCACGCACACACACCATGCCCGCACCAAAAACACGTGCACGCACACAAACACGCCCACACGAAACACGATGAATGTGTTTGGGCCAACAGCTTGGAAAGACGGCCTTTGTAAACAAGGATCAGTATCTACCATACACACACCAGCAGGCCGTAAGGAGTGTGTGTTGGAACAAAGGATTACTGTGTGTTAGTGTGTGTGTGTGCCAGCTGCGCGTGCACGGCTCTGCTCGCACGTGGGTGTGAAAACGTACAAAGGGTACGATGAATCTGCATCTGGCCTTTCGACACGGACACACACACTCCCTTCTCGTCAGTATAATCAGAGATGAACTTGAGCTAACACTATCATGCTGCCCCCCCCCCAATTGACTTTAGACATGTTCATTCATATGCGGATGAGTTTCCTGACAACGTGTGTGTGCGTGTGTCATTGAGTAAAGGCCATCATTTGTAACAGTGTGTGTGTGTGTGTGTGTGTGTGCGCGGTCTGTGTGCATTACCAGAAAGGGGACTTAACAAGGCGTGTGTGTGCGTGTGTGCCTCGATATGTGTGTTGGTGTGTGTGCGCGCTCCTGCGTGTGTGTGTGTGTGTGCGCTCCTTCGTGTGCGTGTGTGGGTGTGGGAGCAGATGAAGGACTGTAACGTGGTGGCGTCCAAGCTGGTCCTGATCCTGGACGACCTGCTGTGGGTGCTGACGGACTCCCAGCTCAAGGCCATGGTGCAGTACGCCAAGTCCCTCAGCGAGGCCATGGAGCGCTCCGCCCAGCAGAGGAAGAGCATGGCCACCGAGGACCAGGTACACACACGTACACACGCGTATATACACACGCACGGCTCACGCCATGGTCCAGTACGCTGACAGTCAGTCATGCTGGGAGCCTTGCCCTTCCTTCGTTTTCTGTCTTTCTGTCTCGCTCTCTCTCTCTCTCTCTCTCTCTCTCTCTCTCTCTCTCTCTCTCTCTCTCTCTCTCTCTCTCTCTCTCTCTCTCTCTCTCTCTCTCTCTCTCTCTCTGTCTCTGTCTCTGTCTCTGTCTCTGTCTCTCGCTCTCTCTCTCTCTCTCGCTCTCTCGCTCTCTCTCTCTGTCTCTTTTTCTGTCTCTCTCTCTCTCTCCTTCCCCTCCCTATCAAGTGACTCACTCTGTGGTTGGTCAGTTTGTCCCTGCCCCCCCCCCCCCCCCTTCAGTTCTTGACATGGTCCCTGGTGCCACCTACTGGTCAGAGCAGCAGTTGCTCAGACCTCCTAGCAGGGCAGTGGGTACTCACTGACTCCCAGCTAGGAGTCGACTTCACACCACCCAGACCCGTCCTCATGACCAGGACCTTCCGGAATCATCTATTCAACAGCGTTCATATGTGGCACAGCAGCTAACTGTGTCACCGTTCACTGTGTGCGTAGCACACGCGTGCGTCTTGTCAATTGTTATTTTAGGTCCAACGTGGGTTGATTCGTATAACATACGTAGGCGATACAGATAGGGAGTTCCATATGGGTCTGCCGTTATGTTCGATGGTCAATTAGGAACTCTGAACATCAAAAGTCTCGAGTTCAAGTCATTGTTACGTGGGGGGAATGACTCGCGGCCTGTATTTCCACGGTGTTACATGTGTGTGTGTGTGTGTCTTCCAGGACTCTTCGGCGGCCCCGACAGCCCAGCAAGTGCGTACGCAGCAGGCGGCGGCTGCGGCCGACCAGGGCGCCAGCATGGCCCGGCTGTTCAGCGACAACGACGTGTGCGAGACCTCGCACCACCTCCAGATCACACACCTGGACCTGCACATCTGCGACGACATCCACGCCAAGGACAAAGGTGCGGGCGCTCTGAAGACTGAATAGCATCGCCATACGCGCTACGAAAGACACATGGGCACATTTCTGGCTGGTCTTTTTGGAATGCCCTGTTTGTGTGCGTTCATGTTTCTTTCTCTGCGTAGTGGTCAACAAGAGGATAACGGGAGGAGCCATGCAACTGTCCTTCAGTCTCATCACACTGGACTACTACCCCTCCCACAGAGCAGGTTAAACAACCTCCACGCAACCCTCACACAACCTCCACACGACCGCCACGCAACCCTCACACAACCTCTACACAACCCCCATGCAGACCTTACACAACCTCCACACGATGCAAACAACCTCCACACAACATCCTCAACTTTGACACCAAGCTGCAGCAACGTCAGTGCTGCACGGACGCACGGACGCTGCGTAACGGACCACACGTTTATGGATCTTGTATCTTGAGCTGTTGTCCTCTGAGAGAAGTCTAAGATGTTGGCAGCTGTGACCAAGACCTGTCCCCTGTTGTCCCCCCCCCCCCCTTTTCCCCTGTTGCCCCCCCTTGTCCCCTCCTATCCCCTGTTGCCCCCTTTTGCCCCCTCCTGCCCTCCCCCGTCCCCCGCTGCTCCCTCCTGTCCCCTCCTGTCTCCAGGTGACAGCTGTGTCCACTGGATGCACTACAGCGAGGCTACCAAGGCCAGGGAGGGCTGGGCCCGCAGTCTCCTGGAGGAGTTCAGGTCCAACGTGGAGATGCTGAAGACGGCCATGAGAGACCAGCAGGGGCCCACACACACCTCCCCCCAGCACGGTAACACACACACACACCACACCTCCCCCATTATGGTCACACACACCACACACACACACCACACACTCACCACACACACCTCCCCCCACCACGGTAACACACACACACACCACACCTCCCCAGCACGGTAACACACACACACCACACACACACACCTCCCCCCAGCACGGTATCAAACACACACACACACACACCTCCCCCCAGCACGGTAACACACACACACCCCACACACACACCTCCCCCCAGCACGGTATCACACACACACACACACACACACGCCTCCCCCCAGCACGGTATCACACACACACACACACACCTCCCCCCAGCACGGTAACACACACACCCAAATGGGCATATGGCTCCACCATACTGCCCCACACCACAGGGCAGTAGCTGGGTCAGACCGCCTCACATCGGCCCCCCAGCATGAACAGCCACCGGCGACGTCGTAACCCTGGGTTGTGTTGTCCCTCCTCCCCCCAGCGACGTCCGCTATGGACGGTGTGTATGGTCCTCCAGGAGAGGAGGAGGAGGAGGAGGGAGGAGTGGAAGGAGGAGGAGAAGTAGAGTTTAGGGGGCTGGACCTCGCTCGGCCGGGGTGGGGCACGCACACTCAGAGGCAGACACGGGGGAGGGGACAGTGCTGCTGGTGCCTGGAGCCAGGTACCCACCCCCCGGTGGTGTGTGTGTGTGTGTGCGCACGCGCCGTGCGGTGTTGTACATACTTCTTTTTGGGGGGGGCGGGGGGGGGGGGGTGTTTTGGTGAGATGTGGTGGACATGTGTTTCGCCTTCCGTTTCATCTTTCTCCCTTATCCTCGTTTCCTTATTCTCTCCCTCCCTCCCTCTCTCCCTCCCCCTGCCTCCCCTCCTCCCCCCCCAGGTAAGATCAGCACCAGCTCCAGCTCGGCCTTCACGCCTCCTCAGCCCCCCAGGACCCAGCTCATGTCCAGCTCCGTAGTCCTCAGGATAGCTGACTTCAGCATCTACCAGGTCACACACACACACACACTAATAAACGCGGTAGAAATTCAAACACACAGTTTGAATAGTGCTAAATCAGTACTGTGTATGTGTGTTTAGGTTTCCACAGCAGACCAGAGGCGCTCCAGTCCCAGAACCATGGTCTCCTGTAATAAGAAGTCGCTGTACCTGCCCGCAGAGATGCCCGCCATCCACGTGGAGTTCACCGAGTACTACTTTCCAGACGGCAAAGACTACCCCAGTAAGACCCTACGCCACCCTGCCTTCCTCAGTTCATACCCTACCCTTACAGCCCTACCCTACCCTTACAGCCCTACCCTACCCTTACAGCCCTACCCTTACAGCCCTACCCTACCCTTACAGCCCTACCCTACCCTTACAGCCCTACCCTTACAGCCCTACCCTACCCTTACAGCCCTACCCTTACAACCCTACCCTACCCTTACAGCCCTACCCTACCCTTACAGCCCTACCCTTACAGCCCTACCCTACCCTTACAGCCCTACCCTACCCTTACAGCCCTACCCTTACAGCCCTACCCTACCCTACCCTTACAGCCCTACCCTACCCTTACAGCCCTACCCTACCCTTACAGCCCTACCCTACCATTACAGTCCTACCCTACCCTTACAGTCCTACCCTACCCTTACAGCCCTACCCTTACAGCCCTACCTACCCTACCCTTACAGCCCTACCTACCCTACCCTTACAGCCCTACCTACCCTTACAGTCATATCTTACAGCCCTACCTACCCTACCCTTACAGTCATATCTTACAGCCCTACCTACCCTACCCTTACAGTCATATCTTACAGCCCTACCCTACCCTTACAGCCCTACCCTTACAGCCCTACCTACCCTACCCTTACAGCCCTACCTACCCTTACAGTCATAGCTTACAGCCCTAACCTACCATTACACTCCCTACCAATGTTCCCCCCCCAAAAAAATAAATCTGCACTAAGCAATTAGAAATCTGTCTGAGCGCAAACCTCAGTAGGCCTTAACATTACTAGTAAAAACAAAAAATACAGTTTCAACTGGTCTGCGCGGCCGGGCATGCGTGCAGCTTAGAGGGAACAATGCTCCCTACCCTAACCCTTCTCTTACAAGCCAAAGAGCGTGTAACCCCCATGTGGGAGACCCCCCCCACCCCCATGTACCATTCACTCCCACCCAGGATGTGACATGACTCTGTATCCCCCCCCTCCCTCCCCTCCCCTCCTCCCCAGTCCCCTGCCCCAACCTGTACGTGCAGCTGAACGCCCTGCAGCTGGTGCTGGACCCACGCAGCCTGGTGTGGCTCAACCTGTTTGGGCTGGACCTGAAGCAGAGCCTGGAGCAGTTCATGGAGCTGTACAAGCTGGACGACTCGCAGAAGAGCGAGGAGCACGTGGACATACGCGTGGACGGACTCATGCTCAAGGTAGGGCGTCCGCAACGCGCCTTCTGACTTCCGTGAAGGTAGAAGTACAGTCCATTTACCATTCACTCCCCGCCGCCAACCCCGACCTCTCCCCCCCCCCCCCCCGCCCCAGCTGGTGGTCCCGGCCGAGCGCGACCCCTCGGCCCCCGCCGACCTCCCGCGCTCCGTGTCGGTCCAGACCTCGGAGATGGTGGCCAGCAACACCCGCCACCCGGCCAGCTGCTCTCGCTCCCAGCTGGAGGCCCTCCTGCAGGCCTTCCGCGAGGAGGCCTTCTTCTCCTCCGCCTCCTTCCCTCGCTCCTCCCCCTCCTCCGCCGCCTCCCCCCCTCCCCTCCTCCACCCCGTGTTCCAGCGCCACGCCCACGAGCAGGACACCCTGCTCCACGACGTCTTCCGGGGCCTGGTGACCCCCGGCCTGGCCGCCGACGCCCTCAAGAGCCCCGCCGCCGCCGACCTGTGGGCGCTGCACTTCTCCCAGTTCTGGGTGGACTACGAGGGCTCGCGCGGCGGCGCCAAGGGGCGGCCCCAGCCCTTCGTCGACGCCTTCCCGCTTACGCTGTGGGCATGCCAGCCGGCTCGGCACGCCCAGCACCGCGAGAGGCTGCGGGCGGGCGCCGCGGGCCTGCCCCGGAGCGAGTCGGGGGAGCAGGGCCGCCTGGAGAGGAAGAGGAGGTTGAGGGAGTTCTACAGGACGGAGGGACGGGCGTCGCCGGGGGCCGCGGCCGCCCCCCCTCCGCCCCCCAGCAACGGCCTCCACAAGCCCCTGTCCCTGGACAGCCTCGCGCCGGCCGCGCCAACCGGGGCGGATGCCGACGTGCACGTGCTCGTGCACGTGCAGAAGCATTTGAGCGTGCAGGTGAGCCGCAGGGGGAAACGCGCATACACACACACGCGCGCATGTGGATTTATCTAGGAATGTTTGCCATGTCTGCTGATAGACGGCCTAACATTTTGTACAGCCCTATTTCTGACACGGTGGCGGCAGGCATTTAGCCGTGGCGGGCACAATCGACATCGCGGGAAACACTGAATGTGACGTGCTCCATTATCTCCAAAGTCGTTTAATAGAAGTGTGTGTGTGTGTCTGTGTTTCAACAGTATCTGGGGATAACAGGTTTTTATTATCAAGCCATCATTATTGCAAGTGATGCGAGGTAAATGTAGAACCATTTGATGAGATACTTGTATTTTGTACATTCATGTTATACATATATTTTGCTTGCGTGTCTGTGTGCGTGCGTCTGTGTGTGTCCGTCCGTCCAGGTGAGCCACCGTCAGTACGTCTTCCTGATGCGTCTGCAGCGCGGCATCAAGGCCCTCCAGCACACCCTGCAGCAGGACCTGGAGGAGATGGGCTCCCGCCGGCCACACCCCCCCCAGCCCGCCGGCCCCTCCCCCCAGCCCGCCGGCCCCTCCCCCCAGCCCGCCGGCCCCTCCCCCCAGCCCGCCGGCCCCTCCCCCCAGCCCGCCGGCCCCCGGCCCTTCTCTGTGTGCCTGGCCGTCCTGCTCAAGAGCGCCGAGGTGGCCCTCCTCCTCAACCCGGCCCCCCAGCCCGGGCCCCCGGGCTCCCCCCTGGGCTCGGAGGTCTCCCCCTCGGAGAGCAGGGGGACCCTGGAGGCCGGGGCGGAGGCCGGGGACCCGACGGAGGCCGGGGCCTGCACGGTGGACCAGCTCCTCTGCGGAGGAGGCGAGGCCGAGGGGAGCCCCGCCCCACTCATCCCCACCTCGTCCTCGGCTCGTCCGTGGGACCCCACCGGCCGCAAAGCCTCCCTGGACGCGGGGAGGTCCAGCGCGGAGGAGACGGGCGAGGGCTCGGCGGAGGCCCGGACGGGGGGAGAAGGGCAGGCGGTGGACGCCAAGGCCCAGCAGGGTGAGCCCTCGGGGGGGAGGACTGGTGTGGGAGACCCCCTCTCTGACTGGAGCGACGGCAGGGAGAAGAATTCAGGAGCCAAGATGCCTCAGTCCATGTCAAGGTACACACGCGCACACACACTGGCATTTCTGACCACTGGCGAGAAGAAGAAACGCCCATAGCCACACGCTGTGTATACACGTGCGTGTGTGTGTGTTTGTCTGCATATCAATGTCTAGACTTGCATACGATTTGAGCTTCTCTATGCTATGGTGTTACATATGCAAGGTCTTTTGGTGTGACCCTTTTGTATCTGTGTGCGTGTGTGTCCAACACACGTGTGCGTCGACTCTCCTCTCCCTTTCATACACACTGCCTTTCGAGCGCTTTGACCCGTACTGAGTGTGTGTTCGGTGTGTGTGTGTGTTCTTTCTCCACCAAGGAAAGGCAGCTTGTCAGCGTTCTCTGACAAGCTCAGCTTCTCAAACCCCAGCAGGTCCTCCTCTCTCTATTCCATATCCAACATGTAAGACTGGCCCTCCCAACAGCCCCGGGGCTGTGTACATGTCTCGATGTGTAGGCCTGCTACAGTCTTTGGAGAGAAAAAAAAAAGAAGCTACCCAGCTCTGTTTGTAACCACAGAGAAACTGGCCATCGGGTCATCTGGAAGCTTCCGACATGTTGAGGAGATACACATCCCCAAATGAAGAAAGGGGTTTTAAATTGAGTTCCTCTGTTGTTACAAATGGATTGATTCCAAAATGGCTTCTTTTTTTTTTTAGGAGGGTGTGTTTGCTAATCTGCGTCCACTTTGTGTGTGTGTGTGTGTGCGTGTTGGGGGGTTTGAGAATGTTCCAGTGGGTTGTGTACATGTCTGTATGTGCCAGTGTGTTATGTATGTGTTCATGTATGTGCACGTGTGCATGACCTGTGTGTGTGTGTGTTCCTGTCATTGATAGTCTTCGTTTACTTGGTTTTGGAGAGACGGGTCAGAAAAGCAACTGGAGTTCAGTTCCTATAAGTGTGTGTGGGGGGGGGGCTGCGTGTGTGTGTGTGTTTCAAACAGGAAGGAGCGAGCTCATCTCATCTGTCCATCAGATGGTTCAGAATGGGCACACGCAAACACACACAAGTGCCCACACAAACACACACACCACCACACACAGAAATACCCTCACGTACACTGCACGCACGCACACAACCAACCGCACCTCTCGCATGCACGACCACTCCTACACAACCACCCTCACACACATCCCTCTAAGCGTGCGTATGTGTGTTGCATTTCAGCGGTCGTCTGATGAGAGACCGGTCCCAGTCTAGCTTCTCCGTCTCCTACAAGAACATGAAGAAAAGCCCCTCTCTGCAGTCCCTGGACAACATCTCCATAGATAGCTACATGATGGAGGACTGTGACACCTACAGCCTGCTGGAACGAGGTGACGCACACACGCACACACACACACGCGCACACACACATGCACACACACACATACACGCAGGCAGGCAGGCTCACAGGCAGGACGCTGAGTTTACATTTATTTACATTTACATGTATTCATTGAGCAGACGCTTTTATCCAAAGCGACTTCCGAGAGAGAGCTTTACAAAGTGCATAGGTCACTGGTCGTAACAGCAAGAGAGCCCCGAAAACGTTGCGAGTAGCCAAAACATGAGGCACATATTGTGAACGACCAAAATAAGTGCCAAAGGGAAGAACCATGAGAGCATGTAGATGGAGTTGGAGGACTCTGATTTGTGTGGCTTGAAAAAACCTGTTTCGAAACATCCGTGCTGGCTGGTTTACGGACTCTGAACATTAGGGCGTCACTTTTGAGTCTGTAACACAGAAAGACGCCCACTGCCATTTTTTAAATATTCGGCCACGGGGTATGTTTAGTCCAACGTGTTCGGACTTGGAAAGTGCGCCGAAACCCTTCCGATCGGTCCACAAACATGCAGGAATGAGGACTGGGTACAGAATGAATGCAGCATGGAGCAGGACTGTAACATCGGGTTCCAACAGCAGGAGGCAGCAATGTACCAATGTCAAAAGAAAACCAGAAAAGGACAAATCTTTTGTTCGAAAATACCTTTGTGTCAGCTTAAATACCAGTTATTACCACTCCTATTGAAGTTGTATCTGTGTGTGGGGTACGTGTGTGCGTGTGCGGTGTGCGGTGTGCATACCTGTGTGTTTCTGTGTCTGTGTGTATGCGTGTGTTTGTTTGGTGGGCATGTACATATCAGAAGAATCGGAATCAAAAAAGGGATTTATTCGCCGTGAAAGTTTGCACAGACAAGGAATATACTTTGGCAGGAAGGTGCACACACTAAACACATAGGAACCTAAAATTCAAATATGTGGACTATCTGTGTGTGTGTACAGATGATAATATGATAATTTTATGATCATGTGATAATAACAAAAATGCTAATATGTGGACTAAATATGTGTGTGTGTCCAGATGACGTCTCCATCTCGGGCTACAAGGACGCAGCGCCCCAGCAGAGTGCCGCAGTAGAGAGTGCCAGCGAGGCTATTGGTCCAGAGCAGGACGGGGGCGTGTCCCCGGACACCGTCAGCGCCACCTCCCAGAGCATAGACGAGCCAACTAAGGACATGGTAACACACACACACGGTCCTGATCGGGTCATACACACACGGTCAAGTTTTCAAGTTCCATTTCGGAGAAACTTCTCTGTGTGTAAATATGATGATGATGATGATGGTAGTAGTGATGACGATGAATTGGTGTTGATGATGGCGTATGTGAATGATGAGGATGGTGATGACGATGGTGTGTATAGTGCCAATGATGATGATGGGGGGTGACTGTGTGTGCGTGCGTGCAGGTGTCGGTGCTGGTGCTGCGGGTCCAGGGTGTGTGTGTGGGCGTGGAGGTGGTGGGGGAGAGCACGGCCCTGACTCTGGAGGCCGGCCGGGTCCGCCCCACCCAGCTGGGCAACATCAGCCTCAGACAGTACCTCAGCAACCGCAGCCTTGGTAAGGCTTCTTACACACATACACACACATACATACATACATACATACACACATACACACATACATGCACACATACACACACACATACATACACTTATACATACATACACTCATACATACATACAATCATACACATACATACACACACACATGCATAACTCGCGCACAGACACACACACATATTTAAAGGGGTCATTGACTGGGTTTTTTGGGTTGTTTTTTGGCTGTTCCTAAAGGTCTCCGAATAGGGTATGTAATATTGGTTGGGCTGAAAACGGCCCTGGTGCTGTTCTATATGTTCCCATTTGCACCCTGTGAAATAGCCCTAGAATGAAACGCTAGGTTTTCTCCTTTTATGGTATGCTCCTGAATATATAGATGAGCTGCGCGCTGATTGGTTGGCTTACTACGAGTGAAGCTGCGGAGCAAAGACGCAACAAGGCCAACAGCACTCACTGAAACATCGAAAGTGGAGACTTGAAATACAAATTTACAAATAAATCTATTGTGTCTACACAACACTGTTTTCAACAGATTGACAAGATATAATTTGAAATTATAACGTTAGTTGTTTCCACTTCTGTTTTCGAAGCAAACAAGATCGACTTAAGTGGGTAACGTTAGCACTACAGGTTATCAAACAAACTCGTTATTCAATTCAACTTCAGTTAGCTCTAGCTATCTTGCTGAAACATGGATCTGGACAAACATGCGTCTTGAATTGTAGATTTACATAACAACACAGTTTATTTATTTGAATGAAACACCGTCAGGAACATGAAATAACGTTAGCCCCATTGCCAATAAACTAAATCATCACACATTTTACCGATGCTAGATACAGCCAGGATACGTTAGCATTGCTAATAACGGTTAGCGACAACATCATACTACAGTTTGCGGTTGTGATGAACACAAGGTCGGAACAGCACCTCTTTTCAGCAACAGCTTCATAGCAAATCCTGCTTTACAGGTTTTCAAAACTGTCCTCTGTGAAAAGGTTTGAGCAAATGTGTAATTGAGGGTGGAACTGCACAGGAATCTTCTCATAGTCAAACTTCTCAGCCCATCGAGTGTTTGGTTCATTAGGAAGACTCTGAAAAGTGTCAGCATTTCCTGTACAGCCTGGAACACCGCATTTACGATGGTCCATTTTCAATATCCTTTAAAAACTTCCAAACTTTCTTCTTTGTAATTCCCGTGGAAGTACACAGAGCAGCGCGCAGCTAAACTAGTGTCTGAGATTCTGGGCCAGAACACCAGAGGGCTGGTTTATATGTAAATTTTGGGGCGTCACAAAGGTGATGCTACATTTGTGACGTCACAAATTCAGATTTTTCTAAACCGATTGTTTTATAGCTGCAGTTTCAAGTTCAAGGACTCAGGTGGCTGAGCGGTTAGGGAATCGGGCTAGTAATCTGAAGGTTGCCAGTTCGATTACCGGCAGTGCCAAATGACGTTGTGTCCTTGGGCAAGGCACTTCACCCTACTTGCCTCGGGGGAATGTCCCTGTACTTACTGTAAATCGCTCTGGATAAGAGTGTCTGCTAAATGACTAAATGTAAACGTAATTTGTGAGATTTAGATAGGAAAGAGGTATCAATGGACCTTGAGGTTCACTGTATGTCCATTTTACCCACCGAACTGTCGTTATTCAACTATGACAGGGTAAAATCGATTTTGCAATCAATGACCCCTTTAAACATACCCACACACGCACAGACACACACTCACACATCCACACACATGTATACTATACTCACACACACACACACACACATATCCTTGATGCAAAAGGCAAACAAATGTACAGAAAGTTTTTTTCTCCGTATTATGTGTGTAGACACAAGCACACAGACACACACACACACGCTTTCCCCTTTTTCCTTTAAATCCTTACCTCAGTTGACCCCTCCCCAATCCCCTACAGGTATGGTGTGTTCACTACCAACACACACGGTTTTGAGCAGCCCAGGTAAATGTGTGTGTGTGTCTGTAGTGGTGGACATCAGTGTTCCCGTTCAGTATTCCATTAGTGACATGACATGACAGAGTGTATATCACCCACCCCCCCCCCCAAGACCTCTGACAGGAGGAACACTGGTGGAATCACTGCTCGCATGCCCAAATTGGGGTGTGCATAATAGTGCACGTGTGTATGTACGTATATGTGTGTGTGTACAACCATGGTATTGACACGTGTCCACTGTGTTCTCCTATAGCTGTGAGTCACAGCTTGTGACCTTGTGACTAACGCGTCTGATGTCATGTTAACAGGCCTTGTTTTCAAGGCGTTCCACAGCATGCACAGAGCAGGCAGCTTACCCGACGTGTGTTTCTAACGACCCTTTCGACCTGTGTCTGTGCATGGCCCTCTTTTGTGTGTGTGTGTGTGTCGCTGTGTGTGCCTTCCAAACATCCAGCACTTTCTGGTATTTCCTGGGCATGAATTTAGGACCGTGATTCCAAAATGCATAGCCCGAGACATGCAGCACGGCGGACAGCTGGAATTGGCATTAATGGAGTGTTTTCTTCCAATAGCAACTCAATTTGAACTTAGCATGTGTGTGCATGTGCATACACACCCACAGTTATATATGAAATCGAAAAGGGCCCCTTTCCTCTTTGTGTGTGCTGCACACATCCTTGTATAGAACCCAGTCCCCCGCCTCTGTACCTCACTGTATTTATCCCCTATGTCCCCCCCAACCTCCCCATTTTCCCCTCTCTTCCTATCTTCACCGTCACCCCTCTCCCCCTACTTTTCTCTCATCTCCTTTTTCTCTCCCCTCTCCACCACTCTCTGCCTTTACCGCTCTCTCTCCTCTCTCTCCTCTCTCCCCCAACTTCTTTCTCATCTCCTTTCTCTCTCCCCTCTCCACCACTCTCTGCCTTTACCGCTCTCTCTCCTCTCTCTCCTCTCTCCCCCTACTTCTCTCTCATCTCCTTTCTCTCTCCCCTCTCCACCACTCTCTGCCTTTACCGCTCTCTCTCCTCTACCTCCTCTCCCTCTCCTCTCTCTCTGTTTCTCTCCTCTGTCTTTCTCTCTCCTTTCTTTCTACCTCTCTCCTGTCTCTCTACCTCTCTTCTGTCTCTCTACCTCTCTTCTCTCTACCTCTCTCTTTATCTCTTCTCTCTTTACTTCTTTCTACCTCTCTCTCCTTCCACTGCAGCAGGTTTGGCCGTCTCAGTCGGCTGGTTTGGTCAATGAGAGAGAACACCAGCTTACCCCGGCCTTTCTCTCTCACACACACACTGACACACACACACACAGATACACACGCACACAGGAGTAATCCTCTACTCTCTCTCTTCCACTCCTTTTCCTTACTCCCTCTTTCTTTCTCTCTTCCATACCCAGTCTCTCTCTTTCTCTCTCTCGCTTCCTTCTCCATCTCTTTTCCGTTGCTCCCTATTACTCGTCTCCCCAACTCCTATAGGGGGTTGAGCTTCATCTCATCTGATAGTGTGTGGGTGTGTGTGTCTGCGCACAAGCGCTTGTAAAGCGCAGTGGTGGCTTGCCGGCCTTGAAATCGCTTTATGGGATTCATTCCTGGCTGAGCCCCTCCCAAATTCACAACATTCACAAACATTCTCATTTTTATTTTCGTTTTTGGCCAGAGCATTTCCTTACCTGACAGGGAGATTCATTTGACATCACCAACAAAGATAATGAAAAGCAATGCTTACACTATATTCATTGTATGTGTTGCCGTATGGATTTGTTGATAAATTGTTGGTAAAACTCATAATTGCTGTAATCCATCCTCCATTGGTGGCGGTCATAATTCTGTCTCAGCCTCTCGGTCTCCCGGGATATGATGCATTCGACGTCATGAAGTAAGGAAAATCTTTTCAGTTTTCTCTCTGAAACCTAGTTAATCCCCACCTTTCCCTTCTCTCTATCCACCGGCTATGCTCCTCCCCCTTCCCCCCTCTTCCCCCCCCTCCCCCCCTCTCCCAGGCGGAGGTCTGGAGCCGGAGCCGGGCTCGGCGGCGGGCACCTCCCCCCCCCACCCCGAGGTGCGTGCCCGGCTGGAGACGGGCCCGCGGGCCGCCGCCCACTCCCTGCTGGCCGAGCGCAACGGCTTCCTGCAGCTGCGTCTCCACGGCTACCGGGCCAGCTTCCTCATGTCCACGCTGCGGAACCTGGCCCACTTCCTGGAGGACGACTCGGCGCCGCAGGTGCTGCCCATGGAGATCAGCGTCCGGGACACGCACGTCGACATCAAGGTGCGTGTCGGGAGCGCTTGGGAAACCGCGCCTGAATCGCTTTGCGTTCCTCCCCCGGGGGGACGGGGGGGGCAAATACCGCCAACTAGCCGTCCGAGATATGAGCCAGCCAATCACACGCACACACTCACCCTTGGGATTTCTCCGATAGGACGATGGTCCCCGGGACAACGCCTCCGACCCGGGGCCCAGCCCCATCACCCTCCATGTGGACAGTCTGGTCATACACAGACGAGATGACGGAGCCTTCTCTATAGGAGGTACTGAACACACACTCTTACTGTAGGCTCCCCCCCCCCCCACACACACACACACAACACACACTTAACATATGTATGTAAACCTAAACAGACCCACATGGATGGTCACTTTGAGTATGTTCACTCAACATGCACTTAGAGTATTTAACCACTCTTTCTCTCTCTCTCTCTCTCTCTCTCTCTCTCTCTCTCTCTCTCTCTCTCTCTCTCTCTCTCTCTCTCTCTCTCTCTCATACATAGTGGACAATGCTTCCGAGGGCAGGTCCAAGAACAACGACTTGTTGATTGACAGTCCTCTGAGCCAGTTACCCGAGGCCCTGCGTGCGGTCAGCAATGTTCCAAAGGCTACGCAGACCTCCCCTGGCCCACCCACCAGCCCCCGCCCTTCAAGCAGAGAACAGGTACGTGTCCCCCGGTATGCACACACACACACACACACACACATGCACTTTAAGGGGATCTCTCTCTCCTAAACCTTGTGTGCTCCTCGCAGCTGCTGATCGAGGAGAACGAGTGCTTGAAAGTGGAGCTCTCCCGAGCCAAGATGGCATTGGCGGACGCCCAAATGGAGAAGGACTCGCTGTTGCACCGAATGAAGAGCCTGAAAGTGAACACCAGCTAGGCTAGAGGCTAGGCTAGCTGGAGGCCCCCCAGCCCACCAGTAGGTCCGAGCTGCCACAAGGGTGTAGCGGGGACGGAGGGAGGCCTGCTCGCTTCCAGCTGCCTTGAGGAAGGCCGGTGTTGACGGGATGAAGACACAAGGGGGGTGGTGGGGGGGGGGGGGGGGGGGGGTGGAGGTGGGTGGGTGGGTCCCAGTCTTATTAAGGTTATTTTTCTGCTACGCCCCCCCTCATTCCCATATTGTAGAGCATAGCACTACCTTGCTCGTGACAACAACAACAAAATTGAGAGATATAAAATAAATACTTGAAGATGACTGTGGCGCGGTCCTCCCTTTTTGGACCGACGGTCGTCGTTATTTGAGTTTGGAAGTGTTTAGCTGTTGCGACGCCCCAAGCTGCGGCTGCCTATCACAAGATTCCCAGAGAGGTTTTGCGTCGGAGAGGAGGGGGCGCGGAGGAGCGGCAGGGTTCGAAATCCCCCCAAATAACAGTGCTTTGGTAGAAGTCAGCCCCCCCCCCCCCTCTCACCCCTCCCACACACACACCTGATTAGGGGCTTGCTGCACCATTCACATTCTTCGACTCTATAGTAACATGCAAACCGTGTGGGGGCGGTGGGCGGTGTATCCGATCGACTTGATTCAACTGTATACTCGAGGTGTGGAGACGCGCTGAATGTCATATCTTCAGAGGAATGTCTTACAAAGAGAGACCAATTTTGCACTGCACACGAACTGAAACGCGTCGTTGAGCACGTTTTGAGCGGGGAGGTCGAGGCGAGCTTTTCATCAATTGTCCTTTTGAGTGTGTACGGTCGTGTACATACAAACGAATGTGAAACGCATACACCCGATGATTTTTTTTACGACAGGATTCTCCAGGGTTACGCAGTGTTTTCATGTGTGTGCGTGTGTTTGATCCAAGTGTTTGGTTTGTTTACTTTCTCGTGCAACCTCAACAAGCGTTTCATGAAATACAATAAGTTCACCTTTTCATATCCCTCAATCATTCCTGATGACCACAAAAATGTCTCATTTCACTGGCTTTCCCCCTATTTTTCTACATGTAAATAGCTACCTACATGTGCACTTTGGAATCTAACCCGCTGTAAATATGACTCGCATCTCCCACACATTAAGTACCTCTCAAACTGGTCATAGAACACATGCCGGTCAACTCTTAAACAACCAATGAGGGGAGAGAACACTAACTTGGCGTACGAGCCAATATGAAAAAAAAAAAAAAAGAAAGAAAAAAAAGAATCGCTTCTATGCTGTCGGCTATGTCCCCTCATCTCTGACCAATGCAGGATCAAAACAGGCACGTGCAAGCTGCCTGGCTATATACAGTCCTACATGTGTGTGTGCGTGCGTGTGTATATTTGCATAACCATCCTTGTGTCATCTTCCCTATACCTGCTGCTACTCTGTTCTGTGTGCCGCTGTGTGTAGGAGGAGTCATTGGGCACTGTCTCCACGTAGATCCGAGAACAGTAGAAGGATACATGCTTTGCTGTCTGGAAAGAACAGGATTTGGCTCATCGCCTACATTATTGGCCACTAGCCCTATTGGCCACTAGCCCTTTCAATAGGATTGGTGTCCTTCATTGTTGTTGTTGTTTTTTTTATAACCAGGAACTACTCTTGGATTTAGACTAGTCCTATCCCCAGTCGATAGTCCAGTCTAGTCCAGCTGAATGTCTCTCCCAGTTGCCCAGTCCCATTGCTGTTTTGAACATGCATCCATAGAACACAAGTAGTTATCGGCACAACTACAGCAGCAAGACTTGAAATGGAAAGGGTGGAGGATTAAAAAAAAAACTTGATTGTACTTAAACATTTATATATATATATATATATATATATATAAGAACTCTTTTGGAGTTTGCTCTTCCCCCTTCACCTACAATAAACCCCTCTCCATCGCAATACAGACTCTCATTTCACAATGCTCCTCCGCCTATCCAGGGAGCTCCGTCCCCAAGGCCCTGTGCAGAAAACCTTCTCATGTAATATGTCTGTCAGAAGCTGCTGAATTACTGAAGAAAAATAAAAGGACATCCTATCAAGCCTGTCGCCTCTTTTTAATCCAAAGGGTCTGCTCGTGTCTCGTTGTTCAAGCTCCTGGGTTTGAAACTTGTTCTGTGTGCTCTAGAATACATGTTTCCCCTGCTTCAAACACACCTGATTCAAATGAAGGATCATTATTGTACTGTAGATCTTGATCATGACCAAGTCATTTGAATGAGTCAAGTGTGTCGGAGCAGGGAAACGTGTAGGACAATGTTTCTTAACCTTGGTCCTCAGGGACCCCTGTATTGCATGTTTTTGATGTTTCCCTGCGCGAACACACCTGATTCAAGTGGGTCATTTTGACGCTCAGTAGAAGCCTGATAACAACCATTCATTTGAATCAGTGTTGAAGCCGTGGAAAAGAACAGAGCATACAGGAAAGTGGGCTTTGAGGACCAGAGTTGGAGATCATTAAAGTTTCTAAATGGGAAAAAGTTCAATCGTCATATAAACCCAGTCATACTTGTTCCATGGTTTTACAAAACAAAGGCAGGAGTAAAGGAGCCCATTGCGTATTATTATATTTATAGACATTATATTTTCCAACACTGCTCCAAGACATGGGATTAATCTTAATTGTCACTAAGCCTAGGAAGATATATTTACATATAACTCTGGAACTGGAAATGCTTATTCATTTAGTAAAAAAGACTTCAGAAACTTGTTCTCAGCATCTTCATGCCTCATGTCTGCCCTGCCAGATTTGTTGATTGTTGCTGACGAACAGAACAAGGCTGACACCTACAGGCAGGTGGGCAAGTATTGCAGATATCCACAGTAACAATGTCTAAATCCAGTGTGAGAAAGGGTCCCTTTTAAAATGTGTTGCGGTGAAGTTGAGGATTTCATACGGATTTTGGTGTGTATTCTCTCGCGCGATTGTAGACTGATAATCTCAGTACTCAATCATAAACACGGGCCTAGAATACAGTGTAATCGAGAGAGGGAGGAGCATCTGTGTTGTGGGATGTGTTTATCTGAGTGTGCGACTGAAACGGACAAGAGAGAGGTTGTGGGAGAAAAACATTGGCTCGTGAGATCAGTTTGAAGCTCTGGCACAGACAGAACACCGTGTCTGTGTCCAACGCCCAGCAGCTGTGTAGCGACCCTATTTCCTCTCTCCCCCTCTTTCTCGTGGACGCAATCTTTTTTTAGTAGGCTATAGAATGCTAGGGCATACTATTCCATCGTTTCCTAGATAACTAGGCATAACTAATGGGTCTGGGAAAATATAGTGGTTTATATCACAACATGCGCCGTTGGCAACCACAGGGTGCTTAGAGAGATGAACAGAGGGGGTGTGTCTCTTTTCCAAGACTGTCAATGGACAGCAAAAGCCTTTAAAAAACATAGACTCCGACGCGTTGCTTGTGTTGTTCATTCACATACACGTACACAGACCATATAAGTCGGCTTTTAAGTGTTGTGTTTGTTTGACTTATCAGTGACATTCCCGAATGGACTAGAAAGGCAAAGCAAATGCCACCGTCCATTTCAAGTTGTTAAAATGGACACGCATCAAATGTAAAAACTCAGCCTAATGTAACATATATTTTAGACAAATAGAAATGAGAAACAACATTTGAGATGTTTTCAACACACAAAGCCCTCGTCTCCCGTTGGAGTGAGAGGTTTGTCATCCACGCCCATACTGTAGCTACAAAGAGCGCTGTCCCTTGCCAAGGAGTAGCGCTCGGCAGCGAGTGCGGTTCGAGAGAAAAGTGGAGAGAGAGACTGGGATGCGTCTACTCGGTTGGAATAGACTACCAGCCAACAAAAGACACACACAGCTACTTTGAACACAAGAAAGTGTGTGTGCAGACTGAGGCGTAGAAAAAGAAACGGACAGAGGAGCCGAACCGGGATTTATAAGCAACCGGCTAGTTCGGGGAATCCTCGCATCGTTCCCTTTAAAAGCTGCACCAAACACTGATAGCGAAATTCGTTATCTACTGTTCTTCATTCTAACCTTCAATTCGAGAATGTACTTGGGTTGCAACTGATTCCTGCGAGTCAAATCTGCTCTGCAGCAATATACCCTAGCTACTGTTATTCGCCGTTCAAAGATTGCCGTCTCCGGGAACATGCAGTAAAGGAAAACCGTCAAATGTGTTTCTGCGCGAGACAGTAACGGGGGGATCCCCATTGCCGTCAATTTCTCTGAATGAACCGTGTGGATTATAAATCCGTGATTTAAACTTCGGTCGGGATGGGGAAGGAACAAGAACTACTCGATGCCGCTCGGACGGGAAATGTCGTTCTGGTGGGGAAATTATTAAGTGGGAGAAAGGGAATACTGGGGACAGCCTCCGGTTCCATACCTTTGCCCAACCTACTAAGGTAAGCGACGTCAACACGTCTATTGCTCTTGATGTGTTAACAGTGGCTGTATATGGTCCTTCGACCCTGGGCAAAATGTAAAGCTGGTCTGTTGAGCGACTTAAGCCGTTATCCTACAATGCTGAACCGTTAGATGAGAAAAATGCCACTTTATGACAACTTGAAATGTAACTATGTCAGGCAATTATGGCTGCAGTGCACAACCTTGGCTGGTCAGTAATTTCCTCCGAGCCCAGTATTTCCCTCGGAGGCCAGTTACTGTCCGGCAGTCCATAGCATGTAGCTATGGTGAAATATTGACAGCTGTCAAATTGTTGTGTAGCCTACTTTCACTGCGACATGATTAAATGACGGGCGTGGTGGCATTCTCTCAAGCCGAGAGAAGTTTTGGTTCATGTGAACCATGTTGGAAACCTGCCACTGTGTTTATAGGCCTATAAGGTGGCCTCTATATCTAAACCGAACAGGATGAGCTGAGGCTTCATTGAACATGCTCTTATACGAAGTTACATAAGCACTAGAAAACTCTGCAACTCATCATTATTATTCAGCTGTGTTGAATACGCTGTGTTGAATACAGTTAGCTTCCAAAAGGGCAGTTTCCTGCAAGACGTACACATTGCAACGAGGGGTTCGACCTTTCCCATCATTATTTCTTCCTGGGTGAGAACGGGCTGAGCCAGATAATTAGTTGGATCAAAGTCTAGGGCGTAGAGTGGATGCGCCGCCTCCGGCCGCAAGTTAAGGCTATTGTGCTCCGCAGCAGGGTGAGATTTAGCCCGAGGCAGGTTGTGTCCCGTTAAAAAGGAAACGGAGGTGGTGTCTAGTGAAGGCTAGGTTAATTTAGAGCAATTCCTGTGCGTGTCATATGTGGATGAGCACGCATAGTTTACCATTTCTAACTGTTGACTGTGGTTCTTCAATAGGCTATTATAAGTGTTGCTTTTTGGAGGTGGGTGTCTTTCTCCGGGGAAATGCAGCACTTTTCTCGTCAAGCCTTTATTGGGTCACGTTTATTGGTCCATGTAGTGATGTCTGTAAAACAGTGGGTGGGCCAATGACGGTCCAGCTGGTCTGGTCAAGGTCTTGTGAATACAGGCCTATCACTATTTAAAGTAAGTGTATGTTTGTGTGGCAGCTCATTTAAGGCATGGCAGACTATCTGAATGCTGTATGCTCGAATGATGAGGCACCAGTAGCTAATTGTCCACACATAGCTCGATGTCTGAATGATGAAGACACCAGTGGCGACTCATCACATTTATGGAGACTGTGTAAACAAGGAGGTCAAAGAGCATTTGAGTGAGCAGGCTGATGTTATGGGAATATTCCCCTCCAAGTGGACTGCATATTTTCCCATCTCAAAGCCTTCAAGCGTTTCATAGCATTCCAAAGCCGTGAGGCCCTTTTCAGTAGTTGGGCTGCTCAACACCCAACTGGGACACACAAACACACACCCGCACAAACACACGCACACACACGCGCATAAACACACACTCAAAAACAGAGGGGACGCAGATACAATTTTCCTGAGGCGCAAAGCCGCTGTGGTTTGTTGATGGTGAACAGGGCATTCAGACACACACACACATGTGGAAAATCGATAGTAGATGATCTCATGCAGTTTAATGGGTCATATTTCCTATGAACTAGCTATAGATACTCCATTTAGAGGATGGTCTGTGCATCCTCAGTGTCTGGCTTCCATCCCATAATACTGATGATGATGAAGACAGATTTACAACGCTATTATGTTAGCTTACAGTTAACCCTATGGTGACTTGGAGGAACAATGGCAAAATGGTCACATATTGAGTTTGAGGACAGTCATTGCGATACCGGTGGTCACGCAAACTACCATGGTCCATGGTTACTGACTCTGTGAATCTAACCGGCTCGCTAGCAGGTTTTCCATAACAAACTGCATTTCTACCTATCCTCTCTCACTTTCTGAGCCTGATAGAGTTGGCAGACATGGGGTGTCCTTTCCTGGTTCAGCCGACCGATTTCAAACACAATTTAATTCGCTTAGCTATACATCGGTAGTCCCTGAACTGTTGTATTGTGGGTTAAACAAGGGGAGTTTCTATAGCCTTGTGCATTGTGCTCAGCAAGCTAGAAAAAAAAAGGGATATGAATGTGCCTGTGCCCCAGTAGAGTTTTATGTCCAACAACGCCTCTGTACAGCCGTGTTGCTTTTTTCCGGAATATGTGCTCAGATTGACCATAAACGCATCATAAAACCTATATCTGAAGTGTGGTGAAGTAGGACAACGTTGTTTGTCGCCGGATTCCATGATGGATCCTAGTATCGGAGTTCCATTGATGTTGTCTTTCAATAGTGCGCTTCACTCAGAGTGGACGTACTCCGAGTTGATTGAACAAATTCAAATCAGCTTTTCTGTAACCGCAAAGTCAGCGTTTCCCATTTTAGGGTAAATCAACTCAGAGTGAACTTGGGTTCAGTTCACAGTTTGTTGAACCCGCTTTCTGGAATACCCAGATGAGGGAAGGAAGTGGTTTGATGAGTTACCATGATGATGATGATGATGATGATGATGACGGTGATCCTGATGCTGTTGGGCAATGAAAAGGAGACTGAACACCAGGCAGATGAGTCTTGCAGAGATATCCCAATAGCTGATAATAGTAGGCTCTCTCCCCCACTTATCAAGTGTCATCAAAGGGGTGTTCAAAACACACACACACGCACACACACACACACACATACATACATATATACACACACACACACACGGAAATACCCCTTTGAAGAGTGAGTGGGGATGAGAATACATATGTCGTACGCCTTCTCAAACAAACACTGCTGAAATGATACGAGGTAGAAGTTCACATACACACACGCTCGTCGGCTGTTTAAATTGGCACGTGGAGTCAGAGACAGCTTCCTCAGTGTTTATTTTATGATGTGTTCTGCTGCTCGTTTTGGAGCCTGCAACCAACCAACCTTGTACTCACAGGATGTAGCCGTGTGTGTGCGTGTGCAGCAAGGGTGTGTTTACAGTTCTGTATTTTCACACAGCTTTTCATGCTTTGCCATGGCGTAATGGGAGTCATGCATGTTGGAGATGCAAAAAATGAAAGACGGCAAAATGTTTTTATTTATTCATGGGAAAGTCTTCTTATGACCTCAACGCATTGTCATAAATGTATTCTCTGAGGTGACCTCAGTCACCTTAGTCAGACCTTCTCTTTTTTACCTGAGTACAGTACATTGTGATCCTCAAAACCGCTTGAGTCTGGCTGGGGTGTGTGTGATAAACCCATCATTGTGAAGGCAAAATACCTTAGTTAATAATGTGTGGCTGTGCAGTGTGTCTGTGTGAATGACTTAGCAACTAGTTGGTGTGTGTGAAAAGAGAGAGTCAGAGGGATCGTATCATCTGGATGTGTAGGAGTAGAACAGACTCACCATTAAAAGGGGGGGGAAGAGTAGGAGAAGGAGTAGGAGAAGGGGGAGGAGTAGGAGAAGGGGGAGGAGTAGGAGAAGGGGGAGGAGCCGAGCAGATGGGTGGAGGTAAAGCAGCAGTCTGGGGATGTTGTTGACTGGGTCAGGGGTTAACTGTGGAGAATGTAAGTCACATTAAGTGTGGGAATGAAAGACACACACACACACACACTTACAAACTGTGACTTAAGACCAACAACCTTCCAGTAAATATTTGGGAGACGTCATCAAAACAAGACTCAAAGTTTTGCTGTACAGGGGGGTAATCCAGGTAGCGGGTTTAACAAACTGTTAGCCTAATCCTCATCCTCTGCCAGGAATCTCGGGGTTACCATGGATGACAAGCTCTCCCTCACTGCCCACATTGCCGCAGTCTCCCGCTTGTGTAGATTCACCCTCTAAAACATCCGGAAGATCAGGAGATACCTGTCTGAGCATTCCACCCAGCTGCTAGTCCAAGCACTTGTCCTCTCCAAGTTGGACTACTGCAACTCGCTGCTCGCCGGTCTCCCAGTATGCGCAACCCGCCCTCGCCAGAGGATTCATAACGCAGCGGCCCACTTGGTCTTCAATCTACCCGGACGCTCCCACATTACCCCGGCCCTCATCTCCCTCCACTGGCTTCCCATCATGGCCCGTATCAGATGCAAGACCCTGGTACTGACCTTGGCGAGTGGTGAACGGGACTGCATCCGACTACATCATGTCTCTCCTCCATCCTTACACCCCTACCTGCCACCTACGGTCTTCTTCTGACAACCGTCTGGTGGTCCCACCGCTCAAGAGTGCTGGTAGCTACTGGTAGTTCTGTTCCCATGTAGCTTTTATTTACAGGCTTGTGTGGAATAGTCAGTTACACTGACATTATGAGAATAATGAATAGAAAAAAACGATTTGCGCATTCTGATCCTGTTGAAGCATGGATCATGGATGCTGTATACAGTGAGATGTTCATTAAATGGCAGGTGAATTATGCATGTGGAACTGTGGAATTTAATGTAATCTCATGTATTCCCTGTTACAAGTAAATGAGTTGTGCAAACCGCGTCTCATGAAGAAAGTACCAAAAACTGATTAAGAGATGGTGTAGGCCTACTTCGGGCAAAAGAATAAAGGCTAATCTTGAAATTGATTTGCTGGAACACCAGTTACAGGGCGGCACATGGTCACAGCTGAATCATGTAAATTGTAGGAACAATAGCCGATAAAAATACAAATTGTTGAATTTCTATTTGTAGGCAATGAAGAAGACCAAATACAATTTCAATTATTTGTCTTTATTTCAGTGCCAAAAAGCATTTGGTCAGTTCTGAGTGCACGTTCACAGTCTGTAACATTGGGCTGAGAATTTTGCTAAAAGAAATGTTGGAGTCTGATGGGAAACGGTAACGTATTCATCAGGGAATTAAAGCACATCGAATCGCAGTCTTAAAATCATCTCCCGGCATATAACTAAGCTAATTTCATTTTGTCCGAGATCGGTCGGCTGAACCAGGAAAGGACACCCCATGTCTACCAACTGTATCAGGCTCAGAAAGTGGGAGGGGATAGGTAGAAAATGCAGAGTTTGTCATGGAAAACCTTCTAGCCGTGTAGGTTAGGTTCACAAAGTAAGTTACCATGGACACTGACCAAAGGTTTTCGTTACCTCTCTTTCTGGAATGGAAAACCCGGAGGCTTCACTAAACCTGCTTTCTGGAATACCTCCCAGATTGTCAGAACACACGGGAGCCCTCAAACTCATCAACACATTACTCCTGTCAGAGGTTGTGTGTGTGTGGGTGTAAGTGTGTAAGTGTGAGAGAGAGACAGACCGAGAGAGAGAGACGTTAAGAGAATGTGGGGGTTGTTGGTGTACGTGAAGAGTTGCGAGTGTTGGGAGAGAAGAAGTCATTACAGGGGAACGGCTTTGTGTGTGTGTGTGTGTTGGCATCAAAGCACGTCTGGGACTAAGGCTAATCAGTAGTTGAGGAAGGTGTGTGTGTGTGTTGCAATCGAACTCTCAGAGCCTGCTTACATCTCCATTAGGGCCATGGCCAAGCTCTGCTGCTGCACCCTGCCAAGAGACTGAGACCAACAGATGAAGCCAAGTCAGCACACACACTAGTGTGCGCACACACACACACAGAGTACAAGCTGTCTCGATCGGCATCTATCAGTATCTTACTTTCGGACTGTCTGTCTCTTTTTTTCCTCCTCATCTCTTCTTATCTGTCGCTTACTTCTTTTCTTTTGTTTAAACACAATTAATCTAACTTTTAAGGAGCTCTCATCAAGAAGGGCAGCAGCTTTGCAGGGTTTGTTCATAAAGAACGATCAACGTAAACTGCGTGTGTGAGTTATGGACCATGCAACCTCTTTATAACTGGTAGCTTTCCTCTCTCTCTCACTCTCACTCTCTCTCTCTCTCTCTCTCTCTCTCTCTCTCTCTCACTCCCTGTCTGTTTACTGGTCAGACTGTCAAACCCTTTCTTGCCCTCTGTCATTCACCCACACTCCACACATGCTTCTCTCTCTCTCTCTCTCTCTCTCTCTCTCTCTCTTTCTCTCTCTGTCTGTCTGTCTGTCTGTCTGTCTGTCTGTCTGTCTGTCTGTCTGTCTGTCTCTCACTCACTCACTCACTCACTCACTCACTCACTCACTCACTCACTCGCACACACACACACACACCGAGACAGCTATCCAGTCTCTCTCTGTCACTCTTTATCATTGAGTCTTCCATCTTTGGCTCATCCTCTTGCTCAGTATGTTATCTTTCTCTCCTTCTCTCTCTCCCATCTCCTGTCTGTCTGTTTCTCACTTCTATTTCTGCTGTGGTGTCTGTCTCATAAATAAGACTATAATACACAGAAACACACAGTCTTACCCATGATAGTTATTTCTATTATGTTGACAGATACCTCACTGCTGACTCAAGTGTTAGGAATTTTCTGAAATCAATCTAGCAGTTAGGCTATCACTTCCCCTGGAAAGTATTTTTCATTTTAGTATGAGTAAAATAGAAGTAATTATGCATTTTGTCTATAGACATACCAGCCAGTACATAGCCAGTTCTTAAGCTGGTAGTTAAATCAGTTTTTTGTATTTTGTCATCAAGGTTGAAGGAGAGGAGGTTGGAAGGAAGTTAAGGATTCATTTTAGCAGTATTGGGATGCACCCCAAGAGATAAGTGTGAGGTCTAGGCTGTCATGGTAATCTAAGGGGCTGTGACCCCTACATAACAGAAGTAGTGTTGGAGGCACACACACACATTCCAACCCATCTAAAAAAAAATTTAAGCCATGATAGATGAAGGCAACTTAATGAAATTAGTCTTTGAAGATTCCCTCTATGGTGTAGAGAGCTTGAGCCAGGCAAGACAAGACAGGGCTTAATAGAACCAGTTAGTCATACTCTTACTTTCCACCATTTGAACAACTGGTGACTGTTGCTATTTTAATTTCAGCCACAGAATGTTACAACGTTAACATTCTGTAACGTTACGATGTTAATCCTCCAGTTCTTTGGAGCTGGTCAGGACAGCTGTAAGGACATAAATCTATTGAAGGATGCATTGCAGCATGGATATCGGTACTGGTATGTGAAGTTGAGTATTGATGAGAGGGTGTGTGTGTGTGTGTGTGTGTGTGTGTGTGTGTGTGTGTGTGTCTGCGTGTCTGCCTTTCCGAGGCTTTCAGGTTCTCTGTATCATGGGTGAGTGTGTGTGTGTGTGGTAGCAGCGATAAGCAGTCTCTGGCCCAGCAGTAGTGACACTGCTGAGAAGCAGGTTTTTGTTCTAATTATTTTTGTCGTCTGTGACATTTGCAGTCTCCAGACAGCTTCCATTCTGACAAAAGAGACTGGACAAGAGGTTAGAGTCACTTGGGAAGGGTATGTGTGAGAGAGAAAGAGAGAGAGAGAGAGACAGGTAGAGAGAAGGTATAAGAAGAGACCTTCTCTGAGAACGGTACCATCATTTCGATGAACAGTGTCGGGACAGAAAACCCTGAGATCTTGACTGGAACCTTCCGTCCTTGATGATAGAGAACTGGTGATATGCTGTTACATGCTTTTATTTGTTTCCGCTTTGTGCACACACACACATACACACACCTTTGTGACCCCCCCCCCACCCGCCCCTTCAGGATGTTTCTGAAGGACTCCACAGGAACAAAAAGAGTGATAACACATTGCGTGTGTGTGTGGACACTTACATAAGCGCGGACATGTGTGTGCACAGGTCTGACATATCACTGTTTACACTTGTCTTTCTGAGACGACTTCCTTGAAAAGGACATTTTGCTGTGTGTGAATGACACACTGAATGAGTGTGTGTGAGGATCGTGATGTTGTGGGAGCGACGGAGAGAGATGGATTCGTCTCCTCCGTACCCCTGATGACACTCACTCCGTTCCCACGGTAATTGATTCCCCATCCGCCCGTTTCTCGTTTGCAGTCTGAACGTGAGCAGAGAAACCAGGAAATGAATTAGGCTGAGCGATGGCCCTAATGGGCCATATGTCCCAAGAGGCTGAGCTCGACGCCAACAAATTGCCCTCCGAAATATTCGAGTCACACACTCGGAATGGAATAAAGAAAAGAAATAGCTAAACTGTTCGACTAAAATGTGTACTCAAGATGCAGTACAGTGCTTCACTGACAATTAGCATCTCCGCGAAGACATCCTTTCTTCCTCCCTCCCTCCCTCTCTCTCTCAGCAACATGAACCCCCTTCTTCGGGGCTCGCGTTACTCAAGGTGGAATACATGAAAAATGAGCCCTTTTAAAAAGGGTATCAAATATTCATCGTCCTCTTGACTGCAATGAGAAACAGAACATGAATCATTCTATGTATAATACAGCAGTGCTCTTTGCTTCTCTCATCCAGGACTCCGAGCCTGAAATTCGAAACCTTACTTTCCTATCGCAATTCTATGTTTTGTACATATTTATCTCAACTTTGCTGAATACCTACCACTGTCTCACGCTTCAACTTGAGTTTGACGGATTAAAAAAAGAAAGATCCGGAAAATAAGCAGAGAAAGAATGGAGGGATGAAAAGGGTGTCTGGGGAAATGACGCCTGAGCTTTCCGACAGACAGTGACAAGTTTACAGAGAGGAAGAGGGGAAGAGAGAGAGAGGGATGGAGGGGTGGGGAGGTGAAGGTGTAGTGTATCAGCGCCTGAGGCTGTGACAAGCCTGGATATCTCACACCTGCTCACCCTGGGGGGGAGAGTGGGGAATTTCTCTCTCTCTCTCTCTCTCTCTCTCTCTCTCTCTCTCTCTCTGTTTCCCACTTTCTCTCTCTCTCTGTTTCCCACTTTCTCTCTCTCTCTCTCTCTCTCTCTCTCTCTCTCTCTCTCTCTCTCTCTCTCTCTCTCTCTCTCTGTTTCCCACTTTCTCTCTCTCTCTCTCTCTCTCTCTCTCTCTCTCTGTTTCCCACTTTCTCTCTCTCTCTCTCTCTCTCTGTTTCCCACTTTCTCTCTCTCTCTCTCTCTCTCTCTTTTTCTCCCTCTCTTTCTCACTTCCTCTCTCTCTCTTTTTCTCCCTCTCTCTTCTCCTTTCCAATTGTCTATTTTCATCTCCTATATTTATATATTTATTTGTGTTCTCTTATTCACCCCCCCCCCCACGTTCTTCTACGTCTCTCCTCTCACCACCCCGCCGTTCTTCCCTTTTCCTTGTCGTTAACCAGCTCCCATCATTCCTCTTCCTCCCTCTCCTTCTTCTCTCTCTCTCTCAGGATACATTGAGGGTAGAGGAGGTATGCTGACTAAGCGTGCCTGAAGCCTTCACATCAGAAGGGAGCAGCTGGGAGTCCACCCTTTAATTCCTCTTCCCCCCTTCACGTCTGGCTGGCTGGCGGGCTTTCTATCTCTGTCTGACTGACTGTCGGTCTCTGTCTGTCTGTCATTCTATCTTTGTCTGTCTGTCTGTTCACCTGGCTTGCCACCTGTCTGTCTAGCAGTCTTCCTGGCTGGCTGTCTAGCTCTCCTTCAAGGCTGCTGAGTGTGATCTGTCTGTCTGCTTCTTTGTTTGTGTCCTTCCGTCTGAGTCTGTCTCTTTGTGTGGTCTGCCGACCAATGTGTGAGCTATGGTAGCCCTCCACCCTCCTTTCCCTCCCTCTCTCTGTTCCCGACCTCTCCCCCTCCCTCAATCCAAGGTGCATGAAACTGGTCTCCTGTGCTACTGTGACAGGTTATCAGGGAGATGAGTCATTTTATGCTGTACGCTACTAATGTGTGTGTGTGTGTGTGTGTGTGCCTCGAAGGCTGATGTAGTGATCATCAGAAAACAATATAGACGTTGTAGAGGTACATGGTCCTACACACTGCTGTCCCTGACACACACACACATACACACGTTTTCATTGATTACATATTTGAAATAACATGCACGGACAAACACACATACATTACGCATTGATGGACCCTAGTTATTGCGGTGTTCTGGTTGTCTGTCTCTCCGTGTGTGTGTGTGTGTGTGTGTGTGTGTGTGTGTGTAGTGAGAGGCAGGGAATGGAAAGGGGAACGACGGGATGAGGAGGAGTAGTGGGGAAAACCAATTATGAGCCTGATAACAGCCAGGGTATGGATTTTCGTCTGGGCCTAGGGCCAGACCTCTTAAATAGGCCTACCTCTCTCTCTTGCGCTCTCTCTCTCTCTTGCTCGCTCTCTCTCTTGCTCTCTCTCTTGCTCTCTCTCTCTTGCTCTCTCTCTCTTGCTCTCTCTCTCTTGCTCTCACTCTCTTGCTCTCTCTCTCTTGCTCTCTCTCTCTCTCTCTCTCTCTCTCTCGCTCTCTCTCTCTCTTGCGCTCTCTCTTTCTTTCTTTCTCACCCTCTCCCTCTTCTTTTTCTCTCTACATTTAAATTCAAACGTGAAAGCTTTATTGACACAATAGAACAGCCAGTGTTACTAAATGAATATGGAGTTTAGAGTGTCCGTCCTGTGTATGTGGTGGGGTGTGGGTTGGGGAAGGGGGTGTTGTGGGCTTGAGAAGGGGGAAGGGGTGTGTGTGTGGGGGGGGGGGGGGGGGCGTGTGTTTCCCTGTGTGTACAGTATAAGTGGGGTGGGGGTCTCCGAATGTCTGGAGAGTTTGTCTAGGGACAGAAGATCAGAGGTGTGTCGGTACCTGTGGGTGAGATAAGACCAGACGAGGACCGTTCATCCACAACCACACTGTGTGTGTGTGTGTCACTGCAGTACGACTGCGTTATCTGCATTGTCATGTTGGGAAGGGAGGGGCTGGGGTGTTTATGCGTGTGTGTGTGTGTGTGTGTGTGTGTGCACGCGCGCGTGTGTGTATGCGTGTATGTGCGTGTCCCAAAGTCGTAGATGACAGCACAGCTGTTTGCCCACTGTCATTAGTGTGTGGGTGTGTGTCTGTGTGTGTCTCTGGATGTGTGCACCATTTTATCAACATAAGTCATCAACACAACCTCTATGGCCTGTTTTTACACACTTCCTTTCAATGTTTATAGACATTTTTATATACAAACTGTTCTTATCACAAGTAATAAAACTGCTACAAAAACACTACTAATTGCTGCCCACAAATGTACCCACGCGACAGCTCTGATAAACTCAGATTGTCAAATTGCTGCAATGGTTGCTAGGCGGCCGACGGTTCAAGTTGTTAAAGTTCGCAACGACGGGTCGCAGAATTTGTGCTTGAGCGATTTTAAAATATAAACCGTGAACATCCTAGCTGATGCTCTTCACCACAGTGTGTTCAAACAGGTGGCACTAATAGTACACACACCCACAATACACTAGAATAAGACAAAAATGATCCTTCATTCATCCCACGCAATGTGGACACACACACACACGTGCCAAGGAGCAGTGGAACATACACACACATGCCGAGGGGATAAATGAGTCTTTGCTTTTCTTCCCATCCTGCTGCCAGGAGCAGAGTCCAGCCACCTCAGCCCAGGGCCCAGTCCAAGTGCTCACCCAGGTCTTGGTCATGGTCAGGAGAGCCAGAAGAATAATGTGCTTTGGTCCACCTGTGCCTGTTCCTAGGGTGTGACCCCTACAATGTGACCCCTACAATATGAATCCTACAATGTGGACCCAAAGTGTGACCCTATTGCAACCCTACAATGTGACCCTACAGCGTGTGACCCTAGTGTGTGAACCTACCTAAACCTGAGTTTATGCACTACATGTTCCTTCAGGCTACTTGTTTGCAGCAAAATGTATGTGTGAGAGAGGGAGAGAGAGACAATAGAATAAGGCCAGAGAATGCCAGTCGATGTTGCGACTCGCTATAATAGAGCCAGTTACCCATATTAATGCCTGGAGCCAGGGCTCTCTCTCACTCACACACACACACAGACACCAGTGACACATCTTTTCAATGTGCTCAAATGTGACACCGTGCTGTGAATGTGGAATATTGCATTATGCTTATCATATATGGCATTTGGAAAATTATTGAAACGTTTGAAGTCAAGATGAAAGACAACTTTTCTTTCATTCGAGTGTGAGAGAGGAGAACTGTGTTTAAATTGCACCGGACTCTTCTCTTCTTTTGTCCTTGAGTTCAGAAAGAGGACTGGTACCAACAAACACACGCACACACACACAGACTTAAATGATTCTGATTGTAAAATGACCAGACAGTTTTAATTTCTGTCATGGTTTAAGACATCTCTCTGGATTTTGTGTGTGTGTGTGTGTGTGTGTGTGTGTGTGGGATGTGATTTACAACATGAGGTGTCCATCTCATTGCCTGCATCATTAGTGAGTAAGTGTCAGTGTTAATTAATGTGTCCCTCTTCATCTTCTCTGTTGTGCTTGCCTCTCTCCCTCTCCCTCCATGCTTCATGCCTCTTTCTTCTTTATCTCCTCTTCCTTGACTTTTCGCTGTACAGAACTTGGTTTCCCAGAAGTCTTTATTCTTCGACCCCTCCCGGGCCTCCCTCTCCTCCTACTCAGCCCCTTTCAGACTCTTCCTCCCCCTCACCCATTCCATGTCTGTCTGTCTTTGCTGAGTCACTCAGGGGTCTGATTCTCACTCTCTCCTAGCTGCCCTCTCTCTCTCTCTCTCTCTCTCTCTCTCTCTCTCTCTCTCTCTCTCTCTCTCTCTCTCTCTCTCTCTCTCTCTCTCTCTCTCTCTCTCTTACTCACCCCTTTCTCCCCTCCCTCCCTCCCTCCATATCTGTTTACCCTTCTCCCTCCACCTCTTTCGCTCTCTTATTCTCTCTATCCCCACTCCCTCAATCTCTATCTCCCCTCCCTCCATCTCTCCTCTGGGGGGGCTTGTTTTAGAGAGTCATAAAGTCTGTCTGTAAAAGGTTTTTCGGCAATGGACACTTGACCCTCCCACCTCCCCCTGATATTCTATACAGACTCTCCTGTATTCTCCACAGGCCAATGACATTTAGGCACACACTCACACACTCACACACACACACAAACACACACACACTCACACGCTGATGGCCGGTTAGGAAATGCATGTGTGCATGGTTTTGCTCAGTCTTCTAAACTTGATGTCTAATCGCTGTTGTTTAAGAACAAACACACACAGACACATACACACACACGTTTTATTTGAGGCAGCCGTTAAAGGCACTGGTGAATATATTAGTTTAAATGTCAGTGGTATTTCAGAGTCGGTTGTCTACTCACTGACCCTGAGAAAGAGCACCACCTCAGAAGAGGGGGGGGGAGGACAGGAGGAGAGAAGGAATTCTCTTATTTGTTTTTCGTTTGTCCAATCCATCCAATTCAGTTTCATGCAGCTGATTCATCCTTCTCTCCTTTGAAGAACAGCCTTTTACAATCACACTCAATTCTTAAGGTATGCACCAAGAACATCAAGTATAATCAGTATGTGCTATGGGTAGTAAGAATGACACACAGCTATGACAAAAGTTGATTCATATCTTATTCGAATATTCAAAATGTTTCTGATAGGCCAGTCGATTTTAGTATAACCGTGGAACTCTCCAGCAGATTGACTGAGTGCCGGTAGCTTCCGCAGCGCTCCTACGAGGCGAGGGGGTATTAGGTCATGTTTGTTGCTGTGACCGGAGGAGTGTGGTGGTGCCAGTTCCACAAACCTGATTATCCAACAATACCCTTTTTCCAAAATGCTAATAACTTAGTTTGAGCCTATTTTGCTTACTAAAAGGGTCAAATTAGTATTCGGAGCTTAAATAGGGGGGAGGAAGGGAGAAGGGGTATATTATATAGCATCAGCTAAGACAATTCCCCCCTGAAAGTTTATGATTTCTTCATTATTTACAACCGTTACTGAATTTTTTACATTGTATGTTTAAGATTCTTATATGTTTATCGTATGCACCTTCCTGCCATAGTAAATTCCTTGTTTGTGTGAACTTACTTGGCGGATAAAGCAGATTTTGATTCTGAAGATGATGTTCAGGCCTCAAAGTTCTTTAGTGTCTGTGTGTGTTTTTTCCATTTCTCATTTCTCTTTTTTTCATTTTTGATGTGTGGGGGATTTTTAATGAGTATTTTTTCTGTATGTGTTTACCCAGTGTTCTGTCTCTGAACTCCAGACTGGAACCCCCTACTCCAGTCCCTTGTGTCTGGCTGGGTTCTAAATAGCCATGGGAAAGCAGGAGAGAGCAGCATTACACAAACTGACTGGACTACATCACACCATGTTCTCTCTCTCTCTCTCCATCTAGCTTTCTCTCTCTCTCTCTCTCTCTCTCTCTCTCTCTCTCTCTCTCTCTCTCTCTCTCTCTCCCTCTCTCGCTCTTTAGCTTTCTCACCAGCTTTCTTTCTCTCTCTCCCTCCCTCCCTGTCTAGCTTGCTTTCTCTCTCCCTTTCTAGCTTTATTTCTCACCCTCTCTCACTCCCTCTAGTTTTTTCTTTTATTCCATTTGTCTTTCTTTCTCTGTCTGTCTGTCTGTCTCTTTCTTTACCTCTCTCTTGCTTAATCTGTCTGCATCTCTTTCCTTTAGTCACATTGCTCCATCTTTCTCTGTAGTTATCGAGTAGCCTGGCCTTCTCTCTTTCTCTCCCTCTCTGTATCTCTGGATGGAGTGTCTTCAACTAGCCATAAGAGAAATATCAAAGAGACACAGTAAAACAGTTATCTTTTCATTTCAAACTTTCATTACAATTATAGTAGTAATACATTATTTATGTGTACAGTATGTGCGTGACGGGTGAGAAATATTTCTCAGACTGCATTTTCTGTGTGGGTGGATGTAGGTTTGTGTGTGTGTGGTCAACGATACTCTTGGTTGTTCAAGCCAGGATTGCCATTACCTTGCTTTGCTCTGATTTGCTTGGTCACTCTCTTCTTTATTTTTCTCTCCTTCTTTCTCTCTCCCTTACTTTTTCTCTTTAACACACACTCAATGATCAATACTGCTATACTATCTCTATCGACGGTCATACCGACAGTGCATCAGCCCTTGGCCTTTAACGGACATGCATTACGGCCTGTGCAATATTATCTTCAACTCCTTGTCCTGTGTGTCTGTGTGTGTATTTGTGGGGGTTGGGGGGGGGGGGGGGGGGGGAAGTGAGACGCAGTGAGACGGGAGGGGAATAGAAGGAGCAGAGGGAGATGGGTAGGGAGGGAGGGAGAGGTATAGAGTGAGAATCTCCCACTCATTGGCCTGTGGGTGTGTGTCTATTCATCCCAGTCCACTCTTGCTCGGTCAATAATCAGATCTCTTCTGTGGGGATTCACGTGATGACTCACTTCTCATCATCAGTGATGAGCTCACGGAGGTCAGAAGACACAGACAGCTGGTCTGGGATCAGATTTCCCCCCACTGCTTACACTGCATCCACAGTTCTAAACCAGAATCAAACTGATACCAGACACTGGACTTACTTTTCTTTCTCATTCCTTGGAATCCGGAGGTCAGAGAGTTTTCTATTTGTTTTGTAAAGTTTGTGAGCATTGTGTTTTAGTGTGGGCAGCAGCCATATTGTCTGTTGTTCTTACATTTACATTTAATCATTTAGCAGACGCTCTTATCCAGAGCGAATTACAGTACGTACAGGGACATTCCCCCTGAGGCAAGTAGGGTGAAGTGCCTTGCACAAGGACACAACGTCATTTGGCACAGCCGGGAATCGAACTGGCAACCTTCTGATAACTAGCCCGATTCCCTCACTGCTCAGCCACCTGATTCTTAAAATAGATTTTATATCTGCTCAGTTCTACATTAACATTCAAGTCTATAACTTCTGAATATAACTTGGGGAGGGTGGAGAAGGGTTGCAGGCTGTCACGGCTGTTTCAGAAATCTTTTTTTTCCCCCATGCATAATTGAGACTCTCCTAAGCCTATAGATGTCATGTGGTCTGAGATGTCTGGCTAAGGACATTGCCCTCTCCAGCACCTGCTGGTCTTGGCTCATGTGCACCCCCCCCCCCTTCTGTTTTCCTGGAACCTTGATTGTGACTTCCTACTTGGACCACATGTCAATCACGGCACCGTTCCCACGGCAACCTAATCTCTCTCTGGGAGGCAGGAACAATTTGTCCATACAACTTCTCTCTCTCTCTCTCTCTCCCTCCCTCTCTCTCTCTCTCTCTCTCTCTCTCTCTCTCTCTCTCTATCTGTATTTCTCTCCCTCTCTCCCCCCAAAATGCAGACTCCATAAGGCTCTAGAGATTAGACTGAGCAGGGCCAAAGACCCAGCTCTGCGGAACAGCCAACAGCTCTGCGGAGGGAGGGAGGGAGGGATGAGAGAAAAGAGGAGGAAGCAGGACAAACGGATGCATGGACGTGTGAAACGTTAAGAGGAAGAGAGGGACACAGTCAGGTGCACTGGAGAAAAAAACGCGCTACAGTTATATGGAGGTTAAATCATGGACCAAGAAATATGGCTTGTGTTTAGAATAGCTTCTTTCGTGGTTGTTAGTGGTAGTGGTTAGAGTGTAACAGCATTGGCAAGCGTGTGTGTGTGTGTTATTTAGAGACTGGCCCTTCAAAGTGATGCTAGGATCATGTAGAAGAAAAGAGACGGCTCTCTTCAAGCCAAATGAATCGTGTGTGTGTGCGTGTGTGTGTGCCTGGTAATGACTACAAAGAGTTGTTTGATCACTACTGAGTACCAAACCATAAAAGTCAATAGAGTTTGAAAGCGCTGTTCAAGACATCAATCAATATAAAAAGTTGGCTCATGTGTAAACTAATAATATTCAGTGCACCAAGGATACTGGGCCCATCATGAATTTGCCAAGCCAAAGTCTGATCCTATTTCAAATTTGACTGAAATAAATTCTAATTAAATAGGTCTTTCAAAAACGATCTTTGTAATTTTTTGCTGTCCTTTCTTCCACTTGACTCTCTCTCTCTCTCTCTCCCCCTCCCTCTCTCTCTCTATATCTCTCTATCTCTCGGTTTGTTCCTCCCCCCTTATCTCAAGCTGATATGATGGAGTTGTTTTGCCCATGGCTCTGACACTAGAGCAGACACACACAAACACACGCCTTCCTCATGCCTGGCTGCTGCCACCCTGGCCCTCAGGAACTGATTTCCCTGATCCTGATGCTTCAACAGCGAGCATGCAGAGCGCAGGTCGGAGGCGGGGTTCGGCCTTGCCTCCCAGAGAGCCAACGAGGTCAGGAGAGGGGAGGAAGGAGGGGCTATCACTAGCCCCACCCACCCATTTGTCTACCTTATATCGCCACAAAGATCCTGGAATATAATATACAATGTATGCATATACTGTATAGGCTACTGTAGACACAGTATATACATATATTGCTTACAATTACTAGTATTACAGTGCAGCGACGCAAATCGCTTGCCATTGCTCGCCTTCCCACAGTGCACCACGCTCGGGCGTGTCAGACAGATTAATGCAGAGTTGTAGTTCTCTGAAGTCACTGTTGTAGTTCATATAACATCATGGCAAAGTGTGCAGACTTGGGTTTACATACTTGCAATATCAATCAAAATACAACTCTATAGCTCAAAACTGTTTAATAGACATACACGTTGACATGTGTAAAAACATTTTATTATATTACTCGAAGTCTCTGCTAATCTGTTTGATATGACGAGGGAGTCCCAGCCAGTCTCGCTAGGCTAGTTACCACAGAACGAAGTTACGTAATGTGAAGAGACTGAATTAAAAGTACAAAAAAACTACCAGGAGCACCGACAACGTCGGAAACCCTACACCAGGCCTCATTCTTTTTTTCAATGTCTCTGTACAAATACAGAGACAAATTGTACAGGACTGGATATACAACCACACAAGTGATGAGTTTCTCCTCCATCTTGAAACTGAAAGCTAGAAATATTTACTATGGTTGCTACATTACGAGAAACAAGAACACATGCCATCGCTAGCAAAAATCGCTCCTCATTTGCATTAAGTTGAGAAAATCTTAACTGAAATCGCTTGAATCGCATCGAGTCGCTACCCACAATGCACCATGCAAGCAATTCGCCTGGCTCCATTGAAAATGAATGGAAAGCATGTTGTCGCGTTGCTCGCGTCGCTGCAGTGGACACGCACCGTTAGAAGTATGGATGTCTAAAACATTGTTTATCGGTATGTGGTGTGGCAACCAAAGCGCGTAGCCAGGACCGCACAGCCCAGCACCACTCCAAAGCGCGGGTCGTGATATGCCCAAAGCAGGCGTTTAATGCCAGAGTCGACCAACAAAACACAAAAAGAAAATAGGCTCTTCCTCGGTTGAGGGAACGGCCGGGACTGGTCTGGCTGGACCCTCCACTCCTCACTGCAATGACACACATTAGGGTTAGGTTTGCGGTCATCAAATGTGGGTTCGAGTGCAGCTTCTACTCACTTCTATCTACTCCCCCCCCCCATGCGGCAGGGGTGGCCTGCCTTCTATAGTGGGGCCATCCTCGTTCCCACTCATGAGCCGCACCTGCGTAGCTCGTTGTCACCTCTGGGGGCGGACCCCGGACATACCTTCCCCCGATTACCTGACCCCGGGCTGGCCGGTGCCGCTGTCCAAGGTGCTGCGCCCCTGGGTTGCCACAGTGTGAAGAAATCAAAACGTTTCGGGAGGAAAAGGGGATATATTTGGTCTATATGCCCTACAGTAATAAACTAGTGTCATGGTTGTCAGTCCGCCCAGTGTTGGGCCACCACAGCATCGACGGGTGTAGCGTGGTATTGACGCAGCGCCTCTGTGTCTGTGGGCAGATAAAGGACCAGCCATCGATCCTACTCATCGATCCTCAGTGTGCTTTTGTTTTTGCTGTTTTTCGTTGTGTAGTTCCGATGATGTGCGTATACTCTACAGGAAGCAATGAGGAAGTTGTCCTTCCCTGACCTCTGTGCGCGTGTGTCATCAGCCCAGAGGTCGCAACCTCTGGGATCAAAAGCGAATTTGTCGATGTGCAGCTTTAGACTTTGGGATGTCACTCATAGAGACAGGCGTCAGGCATATTACTCTTTGCTCTGTGTTTGTGTTACCCTTGTCGTGGCTTGGTGTGTGTCGAGTGCCCCAGCAAAGATAACCCAACCGTGGTTTCCACAGATGGGATTGTGTGTGCCGAGTTCAGTGTTTGTGTAGTTACCAGTGTGTGTGTGTCAGTTTCTTGTGTACAGTACATAACAGTATTCATCCCATCCTCCAGTGTGGGCAGCAGCCAAAGCGCACTTGTTTTAGACTATGTTGGAAAACCACTGTGAGTCATTGTAACCTGATCCGCCAAATACCCACAATCCCCCTAGGTCCCTCTTCAATCCTGCTGCCGTGGCGATGGCCAGGTGGGAGTGTCCTCTCTCATAAATCCCTTTTATTGATCCGTAATGGGGAGGGCCTCCTCCAGACATTTTAGCGATGAGTCATGTTGCACCTGCATGCTACTGTGAGCGAGACACGCAGACCCCAAACAACTCTTCCACAGTTGATGGAGAGATGGCAGGAGGGACTAGAGCTTAATGGCGTAAGTAAGCCAAGCGATATTGAAAGTGTCGCAGAGCTCAGGGATTCCTAGCTGCCCTCTCTCTCTCTCTCTCTCTCTCTCTCTCTCTCTCTCTCTCTCTCTCTCTCTCTCTCTCCTCCCTCTCCCTGCCTCTCTTTCTTCCTCCCTCTCTCTCCCTGCCTCTCTTTCTCCTTCCCTCCCTGCCTCTCTCTCCGTCTCTCTCTTTCTCCCTGTGTCTCTCTTTTCATGTGTCTCTTTCTCTCTCCCCATCTCTCACTGCCTCTCTCTCTTTCTCTCACTGCCTCTCTCTCTCTCTCTCTCTCTCTCTCTCTCTCTCTCTCTCACTGCCTCTCTATCTATCTCTCTCCCTCCCTGTCTCTCTTTCTCCCTCTCTCCCTGCCTCTCTCTATCTATAGCTCTCCTTCCCTCTCACTTTCCCTTCTTTTTTCCTTCTTTTTTCCTCTGCAGCGTGGCTGAGGCCTGAGTAATTAGTATGTCTGACAAGATAACATTCTCATAGATTTGAATGAGAAATGAATTGATTACAACTATAATTTGCCAACTTACTTTTTAAAATAAATTTTTTACTTCTCTGCAGACTGGAACAGGCAATTCAGGCACACAAATATAACAATTACAGAAAACAATTTGAATAACATTCAACAAATTAGGCGAGCTAAAATAAATATTATGAAAGCTTTATAATGACTATGAAATGAATGCAGATTTAGTAAGGGTTATAAGACTTGTCTGGTATCAGCTGGTTTTTCAGCCAATTAGATGTGAATGGAGTCTAGAGACATGGGTACCAATTTAGTTTCCTCTTAAATGATCTTATCCTTTCCCCTCCTTTTCCTTTATTTTCATTCTCCTCCCTCCCTCTCTTCCCAACCCCTTCACCTTCTCCTGTGGATGCACGCTTGTATGCATGCCTTTGCTTCTCCTCATCCCCTCTTTCCTCCTCTTCCCCTCTCCCTCTGTCATTTTGTCATCCCTCCCCTACCGTGTCTGTGCGTGTGAGATAATGGCCACCCCTGTCAATAAGAAGGAAGCCCTCCGAAAACATCACGAACGCACACAAACACACACACACACATACACTGGCAGCCACCACTGCAATTAAATTACAAATGTGTTCTCGGGCCTGATGCAGGATCGGTAAATGTTTGCCTACTCGACGAGCTCCTGATTGGCTCGGGAGTGAGCGAGCAGGATTTCCATGCTACGTTGAGCAAGAGAAGGAGGGGAGGGTGAGAGGAGGAGAGTGCAGGAGAGAGGAGGGGGAAGAGAGGGACTGTGTGGCCCACTACCTTAATGTAGTAGTTCCATTGAAGTAGTTCCATAAAAGGGTGTCACATCAGTTACGTTTTTGAATCATCCGTCCCTCACACAAACACAAGGCAACATCATTTGTTGGATTGAAACACAACTGCAATAATCTCTAAATGGGGTTTGGTTCAGTCAAGATTCTCTACAGCAACAGAAATCTGGTTTACTTCAAGTTGTAGTTGTTGTGAATTAAATTTGATTCAGAGTTAGCCTTTTTGGGACTGTCCCATGGGTTTGCTTGTTAAAAGGCACCCAACAGTGCAAAGCCAATGTTTGCCAATAGCCTAGTTATTCAAATGTGAGCTGTAGCTTTGCACGACCACAGCGGAAGAGTGTGTGTGGCTGAGTCATTCATTCCAGCAGCAGCCTCTCAATAATGGTTGTGTGCGTCTATTCAAAACATTTGCTTATCTGTCTTTTATTTTCTTCCAAGAGTCTGACCTCAAAAGGTTACGAAATGCAGACAGGAAGCATTTCCTGGTCCAGCTCAAAACGAGACAGTCTCAAAACCAGACGAGGCCAGACAGGTCGGTCTGCTCAGCGTCTTTGAGAATGTGTGTGTGTGTGTGTGTGTGTGTGTGTGTGTTGGAGGATTTGTTGCTGCTCATTCAGAACCCATAGATAGGACTTCAGAGCACTTCATGTTCTGTGTGTTTGTATGTGTGGATGTGGATGGATGCATCTCTGTTGAGATAATTCGTTGAGATAAGCCAACCAGAGAGACTCAGTAGGGAGATCATACTGCGACTGGTAACTACAACGTCAATAGAACATTGAAACGATGGAAACCATGAGAGAGAAAAAACTGACAGGACAGAGAGATTCAATTATGAAATTGCAATGAAAGAGACCCACTGTAATCCAGGAGAAGCTAAACATGCTGTTGAAAACAAGACGAGTGTTGCCATGACATTTGTGTTTTTCTGTGACTAAGAAAGAAGTGGGGAAAAAAGACAGGGGAAAGGGATGAAATGAAGCCCAACAGCTGGAAATCTTCAACAAGCTTTTCAGATCATGACAAAGTTCTCATTCTCCTCCTGCTGGAATTGAGGTCCATCTCTGAATCTGCATGTTGTAGTAGCTAAATGTGCTTGTGTTTAAAGCTGCAATAGGTGACATTTTAAACTACATTCAAATATGAGAAACAGCATTCCCAATTGCGAACTTACATGCTTTCCTCCAGAGTTTGATGGACAGTGGTTTCACAAAAAAGGCCATGAGGAAAGCCTGCATAGATGACGGCCATTGGATGGAACAGGATTGCTGGGACCTAATTGGCTGGGAAGTAGCGGGCTGCTCCCAAAATTTGAAATGGACATTCCACTGGTACTGAGCTCTTTGTGTTGCAAAACAACTCTCGGAGGGACCTTTTTTGGCAAAATGTTCTAGATCACAAAGGTTGTTCCGGACATGGCCTTTTGCAAACATTACATTTACATTTAGTCATTTAGCAGACGCTTTTATCCAGAGCGACTTACAGCAAGTACAGGGACGTTTCCCCCGAGGCAAGTAGGGTGAAGTGCCCTGCCAAGGACACAATGTCATTTAGACGCGGGCGGGAATCGAACTGGCGACCTTCAGATTACTAGCCCGATTCCCTAACCGCTCAGCCACCTGACATTACCCCTTCACTTTCTTCATTTCTCTTATTCCTCTCTCTATGGCTTCTTCTCTCTTTCTCTTGCTTGCTCAATCACTCCCTCCCACATTCACACAGTGAAACATGCAGACATTACCCTATCTCCTTCTCTCAGGACACTGGTTCTCAGGACATCTTTATTTGCTGATGAACGAATCTGACGGATGTGCTTCCAGTAACATTCTCGTATACTCATCTGGGTATGAAGGCTGTGAGTCAGCGTTGGAAAACAAGGACTAAGTTCATTACTTGTTGTGTGAGTAGATGTATGAACAGACCATATGAATCCCTGGACTACCTGTAATGGTAAGAGATAAATGTGACCACACAGTATCTAAAAGGAACATTATTTCAAAAAAGCCAATTCATTTCATACAAGAATGACGGACCAATTACACTATTGTTTCAAGCACATGGATACCTTTGCCCAAGATCATACTGGATGGAAATGTATGATTCAGTTCAGTCCTATCATACAACCTAAACAGGTCAACCTGAGGTCAACTTCATCTCACACCAAGAGTAATGCAATTCTTCCTCTTACTGTAATACTACATTGAAGGGATTCTTGGGTGGCCTTGTGTTGGATAGAATAGCAAAGTAGAATAGCAAATGCTGTAAAGTACAGTATGTCTGTGTGCATGCATGCATGTTTCATGAGATTGTGCTTCGCTGTGTGTGTGTGTGGTAAGATCACATGTTCTCACCTACACCAAGGGAACTGTCTAGGGATGGCTTTCCTGTGAATATATCTAAAGAGAGAGAGAGAAAAGATGGGGTAAAAATAGAGTACAAGATTGAATGGTATGGAAAAGAGAGAAAAACAGGAAACGATAAAGGAATGGATTGGGAACAGTAAAGAAGAGTTAGAAATAGCAGGCGAGAGAGGGGTGAGTTAGCGAGAGAGAGAGAGACAGAGAGAGACAGAGAGAGACAGAGAGTAAGGGGCAGAGCGAGGATGGATAAGGTAGAGGGAGAATTGCCCACCTTGCACACATCAATGGGAAGACAGTTTCATCAGAAACTGTTAAATCAAAATTCATTGAGAGTTGAGAATGACGGGAGTGTAGACCCACCCTGATGGTCTGCTTGTTTTGTCACGTGTTTGTGCTCGCCAGAGTACGTGCACACTCCACACCGTGCCAACTCATGGATAAGCAGCTTCCAACTTGTGACATTGTTTTATGATAGAAACAAACTAACTGACAAACTAACCAGTAATATGAGCTAGCCAGGGACCAATGTGCAGTCTAGAAGGAATTAGCCATGATTTATCCACTGACCGGTCTAAACACTGTTTGGAAAGAGCTAAAGCTCTCCAGCCCAATCAATTAGGCGGAAAGAGAGCTGCTTATGGATGGAGGGAGTAAAAAGGGGGATTCAAATGGCTCTTTGTCCGATGTCAGGGAGTCTAAAATTAGCCTGTTTGTGGCATTCCTCTGAGCATGAATGCAACCGCATGACTGGAGAGCATTAACGTTAGCAACTAAGCTAGGCTAATCAGAGGTAACTGCTGTTGAACTTGGACCTCCACTTCCCGAACAACATGTTCTGACCACTGGAAGGATCAACAGCGTTTCTTATTATCCAACACTATCAATGCCGATGTTGAAACCATGGCCAAGACTGGAATCTTCCTCAGTAGGCTATGTAGTATTCCATTCATCTCTGTATGGTTGTAAGGCAGCAAACATTTATTCTCAATAATTCTTCTAGGAAACAAAGAAATGAAAGTTAGTGTCTTGATACAGAGAACTGACAGGTTCGGTCATGTCTAATAGCAATGATAATAGTTATTTGCCACAACGTGGTGCTTGTCTGATATGTGTAATAATTGCCTTGGCTTTGTGAATTTTGGTCTGTGAAAACTCAGTCTCCCACCTCCCCCAATTCTATCCATACCAGTACCAAAAACTATTTTTTATGAGAAATGCTTAACTACTCCATGCCCTTTGTAGTGAAGGATTGAGATTATTTGGTAATTAATCATGATAGCTATGACAAGGAATGTTTGGCCAGCTGACTTCAAAGTTGTCGCCCATACAAAGACTACATGTTTATTGAGGGACACGACAAACTGGTTCCAGGATGACTGCATCCACTTTTTGGGGATAAATTAGGGCAAGATGACATACATATATTGAAAGGTTTTAACTCTGGAGAAATGAGGAGTGTGACGCTAGTTGGAATTTGAAGGTTGTTGATTAGGTGGACCCTTGAGGCTAACGTTATGAAGGGCTGGCTCAAAACAATCCCAGTGTACCTGTCTAGCTGCGGGTATCTACATTGATGATCTGCTCATTTTGCTACAGTAACAGGCTAACAAGCTAGCCACAAGCTTCAACGGATCAGTGCATTGAAGTTATGTAGATTGTAGGCTCTGCCCAATCACACCTTGGTGCACCGGGGGGAGGGAAACCATTCTGGAGGGGATTGGAAATAATGAAATGTTTGAATGCTGGAAATGCATGTTCTATTTATGTAACTGCGGATGAGAGATACTTTGCCTTGTTGGAATCCAAAGAAGGAAGTCATTGTGACATGGATTAGCCTTTTGGTTGACGGTTTTTGATATTCCTACTGCCATCTTTTCGGAACTAGAAAACAATTTAAACCACTTAAACCACTTATTTTACCTGTAGCTTGGATTGATTGAATAGTGTTTGGACTCCTGTCAACGGATTACAATGGAAATATGAAATCTTTCCTTCCACCAAAGTAAAATTCCAACAGTCTTTTATCAACTTTGAGTTTATATCCAGGTTTGTTTGGTCTACTATTGTACATGTCAATTGTTTTTGTAGTTAATACCCCCAGTTTGTTTGGGCCTTCTCTTATTCTCTCTCAATGGTTTGGCTTTTTTGACATACCTAGAAGGCTAACATCCAAGTAGCTGAGAACAATCCTCAGATCAGATGCCTTTCCCCCTCGATGCTCACCTAACTGTTGCAGGAGTAGAAGTCCGGACTGACCTTAGATCAGTGGTTGGGACATTGGGTTCTACATGTATTTCCATGATCCTGACAAGAATGTGTTCTTAATGACTTGCCTGGTTAAATAAAGATTACAAATCCTGTCCTTCAACCATACAAACCCCCTCAGTCCAACCATCTCTTTTCCCACACCACTCTCATGGCCTCTTGTTGTGTGCGTGTGTGCGTGTGCGTGCGCTCTTTGGTGCCTATGTGCGTGTGATGGGGACAGAGAAAAACGTTTTTTCTGTGTGTTTGTGCCAATGAAACACCATTCTGCCAAAATACAACGTGTGAGGCAGAGAGAGACCAACGAGGTGGATGTGAAAGTCAATATGGCCACAAGAGAACTTCAAACACAGGATCACACTGTTCTCCCTGGCTCCCAAGTTATCTTAAGAGCCTCTAGAAGTCTCTTCATACCCACAACATAGAGATCTCATACTGTAGACTATGACAACAGAATTATACATGATTGTGTCTCACACTCTCTCACACATGCTTTCCTCCCAGGTTTTGGGGTTCAAATGGGGGGGATTTCTGGTCCTTTGATGGACTTTACTGCACAATACTTGTAGATTTCACAATCTCTCAGACTAGATAACTGGTTACCAAATACCTATTTTGACAATTTATAATTGGTTTATTTTGAGTTTCTGGTTAATATAGTTTCTGTTTAGTGGTTACTACATTTACATTTAGTCATTTAGCAGACGCCCTTATCCAGAGCGACTTACAGTAAGTACAGGGACATTACCCTGAGGCAAGTAGGGTGAAGTGCCTTGCCCAGGGACACAACATGAAATACACGGCCGGGAATCGAACTGGCAACCTTCTGATTGGTAGCCCGATTCCCCTAACCGCTCAGCCATCTGACCCCCCTACCAAATGTCTGTGTGTGTGTGAGGTAACCATATTAGATTTCCTCACACTTGCTACAGTGAATAGCCTTTAGCGCAACCCAGCTCTACCTTCCGGATGATTCTGAACCAGAGAGCAGTCCTCGTGGGTGACAAGATACTGTTTTGTGTGCGCTCTCTCACCATGTAACCTGTGTGGATATCACACCGCGCAGGTTAACCAGTGTGGAGAGCACTGCTGCAACCTGTCCATTGGCATGCAGTCTTTGTTGCTCGGATGAGTGAGGTGGGGGAAAAACTATTATTTGATGTAACCCCCCACCCCAAAGGCTCCAACACAACTACACACACACACAAAGTCACACAGATGTTTTCTCCTCTATTTGGGGTTCCATTGTTGCAGGAACTAATGGAGCAAAGCCTGGTAATGTCAAGTTTGCAGTGTGGCCAGCGTTCTACGGAGGTCATTAGATGTTTAGTCTGCTTGTACGTGTGGGTATGGTGTGTACCTTTCGCTTATTATAGTCTGGACCAAAGGCAATATCCAGGATCACAGATGGAGCTTCTGCTCAGCGTGTGTGTGTGTGTGTGTGTGTGTGTGTGTGTGTGTGTGTGTGTGTGTGTGTGTGTGTGTGTGTGTGTGTGTGTGTGTGTGTGTGTGTGTGTGTGTGTGTGTCAGTATTTAGGTCATGCACATAAGAGAGACTGAACCTCTTTAAGAGAGGAAAAAAGGGAGATAGATGAAAGTCTTGAGATTGTCAAGTCAATAGAAGGCTCAAGATGCACTTGTTCCGGGAGTACAACGGTACTTAGGAATGGTTTGCTGGTCCCAATATTAGTTTCCTCAAGGATCACAATGACTTGTAGAGACTTGTAGCTCTTGTTGGTTAGTGGTAACTGATTTAATTTGTTGTACTCGCTGTGAAATATTTTTAACTGTTGCTTGCTTTTCTACAGGTACACTTGCACTTATAGCGATTCATGTTGTTTAATTGTAACTTGTTTAACTACATGCTCTCATAGTTCTTCCCTTTGGCACTTATTTAGATTGTTCACAGTATGTGCTTAATGTTTTTGGGGCTATCTTGTTGTTATTATCAGTGACCTATGCACTTTGTAAAGCTTTCTCTTGGAAGTCGCTTTGGATAAAAGTATCTGCTAAATGAATAAATGTAAATGTAAATATAGACAAATAGTTTCATGTGTTGTAAAGGTTGTGAGCCGAGGGAGGGAGGGAGAAAGAGAGAGAGCGGGGTGGGGATGGGGAGAGGGCGAGGTGAAGGGGGAGGGAAAGAGTTTACGAGGGAGGGGGAGAGGAGAGAGAGAGGGAAAGACGTTGAGCCAGTAGCAGTGTTTGTTGTCGAGGTGACATGTGTCTTCCCCTTCAGCCCTCCAAAATCTGTCACTGTCATGCCTACAAAGAGATGAAGTCACAAAGCCTGATCTTTTTCATGTCACTATCGTTAACTTTCTCGCTACACCCCACCCCCTCCACCCCGCGGCTAGTTGCTGTATGTGGGGAAGCTATTTTGATAGATCTGATAAAAAGCATGGGCAAAGACGTTTTAAATACCTTCTTGTGGGGAATAATTGCATGCAGATGTGTGTGTGTGTGTGTGAATTCTACATTTGTGTGCATTTGTGACTTCTGTGTGTTAAGAAAGAGACCTAGAGAAAGCAACTGTCAAACTGAGACTGAGTGAATCCACTCATGGTAGGGGCTGAGTGCGTTTGTGTGTTTTGTGTAATAGCACACAGTCTGTGTTGTGTTTCTGTCTTGAGTCTGTCTTCCTAAACGGACGATTTGGTCATTCTATATCAGTTTGGAACAGAGAGAGAGAGAAAGACAGAGTGAGATGGATGGAGAGAGAGAGAAAAACATTGTGAGAGAGAGAATGTTATAGTGAGAGTGACAGACAGAGGCATTTATATGAAAATGAGGTCCAATACAACAAGCTGTCAGAATCACTCAGTGAGACTAGACCTAGGTAACACACACACACCTCACACACTCAAATGGGCATCATAAAACCATGAATCTCTTGTGCTGAAATGTCTGTGTATACCTGCCGTAGCCCCTGAAAATCAGAATGCACAATGACATTACTGATAACGGCTCGTATCAGAATTCCAAACCAAAACACATACCATCCATCACACATTCATCGGACACATTAAACATATTCTTTTATTTTCATAGCACCATATACATTATACCAACATATTTGTGACAACCATGAGATAAACAGGACATAATGAATTGCAGCTGTGTGTTTCATGGAATGCATTTCTGTGTGTGTGTGTGTGTGTGTGTGTGTGTGTGTGTGTGTGTGTGTGTGTGTGTGTGTGTGTGTGTGTGTGTGTGTGTGTGTGCGCGCGCGCGCGCGCGCGTGTGTGGTGTTGGTTTAAGGTCTACATGTTTACGAGGTGACAAAAGATAGTTCCAGTGTTGAGGTTACAATAAATGTGGTAATGTGGTTACATTGGCCTTGCTGTAGCAGACAGTGATGCTCAACTGCATTGCTTTAGACTAGACTACCAGACTGGACAGTGCACTAAACTTAAAAGCTACACATTTGCAGAAGATTCCTAGCTTTCTTATTACTAAAAAGACTACATATCAATGTCAGCATTTATCAGCATTATGGGAAGCTAGATTAGTTAGGTCAGACACTACATTTCCCACACTCATCTCATTGTAGATGGGGATGTAGTTTCCAATTAGGGATGGCAACTAACAAAAATGGCTCAAAGTTCAAACAAAAAGGGGGAATAATCACCTTGACAAGTGGATAACCAGACACCAGCCCAACCTCAATGGGAGGGTTTCCCTGCTTTTCCGTTTGGTTTAACTTTCACATTCGGATTCATGTCCTCAACCCTCCAAAAACCAACACGAAACTCTCAAAGTACACTAAAGACACCGTGGCGTGGCCCACTTATTGTACCGTGTTCGCATTTTGCATTGTGGATGAACCCAAGGGTGTCTGGCTGTATTTTGCGGTTGAACACGCCGCAGATGTGCACTTCCTGTGGTGTCTGGTTGTAATGGGAGCCGGCAGCTCTGTTGACAGGCCTGCCACAGTCACAGAGGACTAGGGGAGGATTCATACGCCATGACGAGACACAGCTGTCCACTGCACAAACACATGGCGTCCCTCTCCTCTCTCTCTCTTCTTTTTGCCATTTGCTTGGTTCTCTCTTTCGCTCGCATGCGCTCTCTCGCACACGCGTGCACACTCTCTCTGTCTCTCTCACACACATTTAGACACACACACTGACACTGTCTCTCTCTCACTCTCTCTAACCCTAACACACACACACACACACAGGCACTCACACACGGGCACAAGCCCGAACAAGTCTACACACTTATTCACACATGGTTTGCAGCAGGCTGTGGTTGACTTGTCCCACCACACTTCATGGTCGAATAGATGGTTGCCATGCTACCACACGCATACGGAATCACGGCGTGCGTGTTTCATCTTTATATGAACGTGTGTCCGTCTCTACATGCTGTGGATGGGTTTGTGATTTGTGTCTACGTGCTGGTAATTGTGTTCTGGTCTGTCTGCTCTTTCCTGTGTCAGCCATGTTGCGTTTTAAAGCCATCAACCTAGCCTTCCACATGAAGTGAGCCAAGGTGGAATGTCCTTGTTTAGTATAAAAGAAGCGAGAGAAACACAAAAAGTAAACAAATGTCTCTCGCAACACACCAAATATGGCCATGACCATGCTACTGCTCCGGGTTTGTATACACAGTCTACACCAGAGAGTAGCACCAGACAATTCATCTTGATTGCAAACAGAGCTGCGTTCAACTCAAAGGCATGTTCTCGAACGTTGCAGGATTAAGGGGAGCCATGATCAACTGGCCCCCTGGCTTGCAGTCGTGCAAATGAACAGGAACAAAACACTCAACAGTAGTTCATTTTAATAGTGAATGCTCGTTGAGGTGAGCAAATACCACCTGCGTTCTTATTCTTCTGTGTTTCGCAATGTTATCTAAGCAATAGCTGCAATCCCTGCCCTGTATTGATTACACCCACGTTTTAATTGTCAGTCTGTCCGCACAGCTCATTTCCCCATGGGGCGAGGCTAATGAAGATGGACTTGGCTTGAGGCTGCCTGATTGAACCCGATGAGATGCCAAGAGATATTATGCCGAATGAACTCAGACCCTCCACCGCTTCGGCAACGTGTCGTCCATAACCAAATACTCCAGTGAACCTGTTTGATTTGCTCTTGATTTGAAGCCAATAGGAATGAGGATGCATGCAATGGACAGTAAATAGTATACTGTATCATCATCTGAGAGCCATTTTTGGATGCGAGCCATCCACCTGTAGGAGGGGAGTGGTTGGGGGGTAGAAGCAGGAGTCTCTAGGACTGACCCCTGGTCGGTTTATGTATGATATTACTTCCCGGTTCTGTTGCCCTTTCCGATACTTTTCCTCTTTGTTTATGTATTTTTTTACAGCTTTTCGAATGAACATGTCAATGTTACTGTTTTAGTTCTAGTTATGAAATGATCTGTTTGTGTTGCCACATTGTTAGTCTACAGTCTACAGTACTTCTGTACTGCCTGTACAGTAAAATTGATTGGGTTTTGTGTTACCCTTATAAGTTGTTACCTGAGAAGTTCTGAACAATTTTCCTCACATCTTTATTCTTACTGGCATGTTATTGTAGCTCTAGCTCTGTAGTTGGCTGGTAGGCGTGTTAATGTAGTTCTAGGTGTGTGTGTAGCTGCTCATGGCTTGAAGGATGCTTCCCTGGCTCCTTCCACCCATTGCCTGTGCGGTACTTGACATCAGAGCTCATAGCCTGAGATCAAGTAGTCTATTTTCTAGGTTCCTTTGCAATTTCTGTTTCAGGTATGAACCCTAGGCTGTAATGGAAATGAATTGAAGCAAACTGAAGTTTATTCTGTGCGAGGAAACCTCTAAATCACAAGTTACTGGATCTGCAGAATACAGTTCCTCAGGGTGGCACTGTTTTCACATTGCTGACTTGATGATAATACAGGTCTGGGCTTCCATTGATCATTAACTCAATTGTTAACCCTAACTATTGGGTTTATGCTGTCACACGCATAGACACACACACACACACACATACACAGACTGTGCTAAGGGGTTTCCAGATGGAAGCTGATTGAAATATAGGATCAATCAATACCTACACTGGATACACAGTGATTTCTGTCTTCCCTCTCCCTGTCTGATTGATTCCACAACTCTCTCCCTCTTTCCCTGTACTCAGTGCATCCTCTCTCTCTCTCTCTCTCTCTCTCTCTCTCTCTCTCTCTCTCTCTCTCGTTCTCTCCGTACCTCCTCCCTCTCTCTCTTGCTTTCTCTGTAACTCCCCATCTCTCTCTCTCTCTCTCTCTCTCTCTCTCTCTCTCTCTCTCTCTCTCGTTCTCTCCGTACCTCCTCCCTCTCTCTCTTGCTTTCTCTGTAACTCCCCATCTCTCACTTACTGTATCCTGTAAGTGTACCCTGTGTGAAGATTTCACAAGAGAACGAGTCAGGAGTCATTTCAGGACAACTGAGAAAGTTCTTGTTGCAGGCTGACTGAGGGTGGGAGGAATAAATTGTCTTATTGTTTTAAGGCTTGGGGAAAGAGAAATATCAGGCTTGTTGTGGGGGAGTCTGGTGGGTGGTGTTTGTATGTGGGTCCTTTTATGTACAGGACGTCTGTCCAATCACTTGTTTTAATATTGACCCACTTTTTCCGACACACACACGTACAACTTGCTTATAGTCTTCAAAAGTACCACAGGTTTCATCGCACCATCTTCATCCTGCTTACAGTATATCTTTGTGTGCCAACTCAACTACGGTACATAACATAGCCCCTCACCGGAACTACAACCCTATAGGCATGGCCTCACTCATGAGCTGACCTTCAGGATGATCACATGATCGATGATGGATTTCCTGAATCCTGAGGAGAATGGGTATTGGTTATTGATTGCTTATGCCTGCTTTTAATTATAATTGAGTGGGAATTAAAGAAAATAGTAAACGGCAGCTATTTGTGCGTGTGTGTATGATAGAAGCCAAGTTGCCTAAAGACCACGATGTGGTATGGACACTGGATTTCAAACTACATCAGTAGTTCATCCCTATCAGTCACTTCAAAAATACAAATACAGTCTGTATAAGGACAATTGGTAAAATACAAAAAGTACTGTGATCTGGTACTAAATACGTTCTTTTTGTAGTTGTCCTGTACTTGTTAATGTGTTTAAATACAAAGTTTGCTGAAAGATTCCAGGTCTGGTCCATGATATATCTTTACCACTGTGACGTTTCCTCTTCTTTGGGACTCACAACCCTCTTGTTCAATATGCTCCTTTAAAATGATGAAGCCATGTGAAGGGTTAACTTTGTAGCAGGAAGAGGAGACACTGAACATGCGTGCCCTGGTAGAGGGGGAGGGACAGCCATATCGCTAAAGTGAAACTTAAGTTTAGATACTTGCATGCAGTAGAGTTTGCAAGCAAGAAAAAGTTTTTTTAGCTTTTACATTAACATATAAACAGAAAAACAGATTCAGCAACCACTGAAAAAAGTAAGTAGAAAGATTCAAGATTATAAATAATTAACTATTCCATGTATTCATATTTCCTGTTTTGACAGTTTTACTGACCTAAATCGTTCTTATACGTGTTTAATAATTCTTACCTACGGTGTGTTAAAATACCAATCAAAAACCCATGAAGCAAGCCTGAATTTGGGTAGCAAAATCAAATCAGAGAGAACACAATTGCAAGGAAATGCTTTTATGGTTTTACTTTTGGTTTCTCTCTAGACATGGCTTCATGCAGCAGTCTCCTGTCTGAAGATCAGTTCCAGTGTTCTATCTGTCTGGATTTGTTCACAGAACCTGTCACTATTCCATGCGGCCACAATTACTGTAAGGCCTGTATCACAAGGCACTGGGAGAACAACGATGTGTGTCACTGTCCACTGTGTCAGAAGGTCTTCATCAGAAAACCTGACATCTTTGTCAACACAATGTTCAGAGATGTTGTGGAGAAATTTAAGAAGTTGAACGTTAGAGGGAAAGAGGAGTTCCCTTCCAAACCTGGAGAAGTGTGCTGTGATGTCTGTACTGGGAGGAAGCTCAAGGCCCTGAAGTCCTGTCTGGTGTGTCTGACCTCTTACTGTGAGACTCACCTGGAGCCTCATCAGAGAGTTGCAGCCTTGAAGAAACACAAGCTGATCGACCCTGTGAAGAACCTGGAGGACAGGATGTGTCAGAAGCATGAGAGACCCCTGGAGCTGTTCTGTAGGACTGACCAGACGTGTGTGTGTCTCATGTGCGTCAACACAGACCACCAGACGCATTACACTGTTACTGTAGAGGAGGAATATAGCGAAAGGAAAGCAAAGATGCACGAGATACTGGTCGAAATGAATAAGATGATACAGATACGCTCCTGGAAGGTTGAGGAGATCAAACGCTCAGTAGAGACCAGCAAGAGAGATGCACTGGAAGAGATATCAGACAGCATTGAGGTCTTCACTGCTCTGGTCCGGGCCATTGAGAAAAGCCGGGCTGAGCTCATTGAGATGATTGAGGAGAAGCAGAAAGCAGCAGAGAAACAGGCAGATGAGTCCATCAAAGATCTGGAGCAGGAGATCACTGAGCTGAAGAGGAAAATCACCGAGCTGGACAAATTCTCACACAGTGACGACCACCTTCACCTGCTCCAGAGCATCCCATCCCTGAGCACTCCACAAATAAAAGACTATCCTGAGGTCAGTGTAGATGAGGATCTGTACAAGGGGGCATTGGGAAGAACCATCTCTCAGCTAAAAGAGGCCCTCAATAAAGAGATGGAGAATATGCCTAAAGTCAAGCTGAAGAGGATTCAGCAGTATGCAGTGGATGTGACTCTGGACCCTGATACAGCACATCCCAAACTCCTCCTGTCTGAGGATGGGAAACAAGTGAGGCATGGAGACCTCTGGAACAATCTTCCTGACAGCCCAGAGAGATTTAACCGGACTCTCGGGGTCCTGGGGATGCAGGACCTCTCAGCCGGAAGGTCCTACTATGAAGTTGAGGTTAAAGGGAAGATTATTTGGGATTTAGGCGTGGCCAGCAAGTCCATCAACAGAAAGTGGACAGTCAGACTTGTGGATAGACCTGAGGACGGATACTGGACTCTGTCTTTGAGGAATGGCCATGAGTACACAGCTAATGCTGCCCCTGGTGTCCTCCTCTCCCTGAGCCAGAAGCCCCAGAAGGTGGGGGTGTTTGTGGACTATGAGAGAGGTCTGGTCTCCTTTTATGATGTGGAAGCCAGGTCTCATATCTACTCTTACACTGGCTGCGTCTTCAAAGGGAAGCTGTATCCATATTTCAGCCCTAGCTCTAATCATGGTGGCAAAAATGCAGCTCCTCTGATCATATCCCTGTAAATACTGTGAAACTGACCTGTTGAATGAACCTACGAATTGTCATTTTATTATTGGGATGCAGTATTTTATCAATTCACTGATAATTATCTGGGATTACTGACCATTGTATTTTGATGAATATATGCAATATTATGACAGGATGGTGGATGTAACGTACAACATTGTTTAAAGTACATGTAAATACACTGTACTTGTGGATAACAACAGAATATAGATTCCTGCACTCAAGGATCAACGATGGGGTATCGGTTTTTCAACCCATAGTGGATGTCTCCCAGAAAACCCATTCCAGTTGAAAATGACTGCCCCCATGGGGGTCGTTCAGATCCCCTTTGAACCCTAACACCATGTTTGTATTGTCGCAGTGAGCTTGCATTTGTCTCCTGATGTATTGAGTGATCACATTCTGTTGGGATTTTGGGGAACGTAAAAATCTGTCCAATGTTTGAACACACACTGGACAAATAAAACAAAGTTGTAACACTCAGGCTGCCTGCATATTCCCATGGATTCACATGTATAGAAGTCACTGTGTGGACACCATTGTAGAGAGTAAGTGACAGTAGGTGTCTGAAGGGAGTGCAAGCATCTTCTACGCAAAGTATGAACACTGTTTCATTCCATTCAGCCGGCGCTTTAGGCTTTTTCCAAAGTCTTTTACATGTAACAGTTTCTTTGAATATCACGTTTGTTTCAGGCTCAAACAAACAAAGCTTATGAATACCCTTATTCTAAGGTTTACATTGTACTAGGAAATGGAGATCCAGTCAATGTGATGACTAAAGGACAGGATGTTTGAGCTGACACGAAGATAAGTAAGGCAGCGGGTCCAGTTCAAACGGCAAACTTAAACACAGAGCCATGGGTGCATGCGGTAACAGCAATTTGTAATGGCAAATTCAGAGATGAGATGTCCTTCAAAAGCTTATTTACATTGTCTGGCTGGCAATGTCTGTCACTGGCCCAAGGCCATACCAATGTCACTGCGCTATAAAAATACAATTTTGTCTTCTGACAACCTCGTGAATGAACACTATGGCCGATGACCTTCATAAGGTTGTATAGACAGATGTAAAAGTCATTGTGTTTTATCCTTTACTTAAGGGAGAGGCTTTTCCATCGATACAATCATGAACTATGTAGGAAACATGATGTGGCGGTTGTGTTTTCCTACAATAGGTGGTTGTCTTACAATACAAGAAGACATGATTGCAGGGCTCTGAAATTTGATCAAGAGGTTGGGTAAAAAATGACGTTGGAGGGGGGTGCTGGTGATGTTTCTGATGGCTGGTTTTTGACTGTAACTCGAGACAACTATAAACTCTGCAGGAATCTGTGCCTCGTCCATTAATTGTACATAGCAGGACAAGTTATCCCTTACCTCAGCATGAGAAATGGTTGAAATGCGTGAGACTTGAGAGCCCTTTGATTGACACTATACTTGTTAGGAGGGCATGGCGGATGTACAGAATGGTGTCTCTGTGAGGTGTTGACTCCTAGTGCAGGAATCAATTCCGCACGAAGAAGAGGATTATTTTAGCAGGGATGTGTGCATGTGTTTATGTGAAAACATGTAAACTGCAAGATTGTGTGTGTGACCACCATGTTGTCACTGAAGTAAACGAAATGTAGCCTAAAGTAGGGTGTATACATGTGTGTGTGTGTATGATGATAGTATAATGCAAGTATGATTGATGTGTGAACAGTAAATGTGTGAGTGAATTGGTACATGGAGGTACATGTTGAAGTTGGGAATAGCTTGTCATATCTCTGAAGTGATGGACTGTAGTGAAGCTGAGAATCAAAGTTCAATTGTCAGATGATTCACAGCACACTTGCAAAACACTGCTCTAGCCTAGTTGAAAAAATAACTTAACAGTGCCATGTTGACTGAACCCTGTTAAGAGTGACCGAACATGCTCGGAAGAATGTCGGAGCCGCCCCGATCGCGAATCGTAAATATTCAACATTTACAATCAGAAATCCTGATGTGTGGGGGGAGCAAAACTGTTAAGTCTAGGATTTTTTTTTTTTTGTCCTCATGTTTGTGGTCCGTCACATTTTGAAAATCTTATAAGATTAAAAAAATATTTTAGTGTGTACCCAGCATAAGCCCTTCTATCCACCTCATTCACTTTTATAGAATCCAGCCATGTAAAGAGTTAAGTGTGGACATGTTGCATAATAAATTGGAAGAGGAAGACAAGGAGGAGCAACTTTTTATCGTCTCATTCAAGTAAAGCTGAAGGACATGCATTGTCGGTATGCAAGGAACTGCTCCATAGCTCTGTAGCCTGTAATTGTAGTTTTTATTTGGATTTACAGTTTAAGAACAGATTCAACAGATGTAAAAATACAAAAAAGTAAGTAAACATCCGTTTAGTGAGTCAGTAACAGCTCGGTTCTTTTCACGTCATCTCGTTTTCTCAATTTACAGTTTGCTCGGTAGATTGTTCAAAATGTGTGAATGTTTCATATGATGTCAACCAGAATCTGGTAGCAGAATTATAATCAAAGAAACTACTTGCTCCAGGAAATGCTTTATGGTGTTACCTTTGGTCTCTCTAGTTATGGCCTCTTCCTGGAGTCTGCTGTCTGAAGAACAGTTCCTGTGTTCTATCTGTCTGGATGTGTTTAACGACCCAGTCTCTACTCCATGTGGCCACAACTACTGTAAGGCCTGCATCACACACTACTGGGATGTCAGTGACGTGTATCAGTGTCCCGTGTGTAAGGAAAGGTTCAACAAAAGACCTGACCTTCGTGTCAACACGACCCTCAGAGAGCTTGTGGAGGAATTTAATATGAGTATGAGATGGAAAAAGGGTTACCATGCCAAACCTGGAGAAGTGTGCTGTGATGTCTGCATTGGGACGAAGCTCAAGGCCCTGAAGTCCTGTCTGGTGTGTCTGGCCTCTTACTGTGAGACTCACCTGGAGCCTCATCAGAGAGTTGCAGCCTTGAAGAAACACAAGCTGATCGACCCTGTGGAAAACCTGGAGGACAGGATGTGTCAGAAGCATGACAAACTGTTTGAACTCTTCTGTAGGACTGACCAGACATGTGTTTGTCTGATGTGCGTCAACACAGACCACCAGGCTCACGTTGCTGTCCCTATAGAGGAGGAGAGTAGGAAGAGGAAAGCTAAGATGGCCGTCATGATGGCCGAAATGAATCAGATGATAAAGATACGCTCTCGGAATGTGGTAGAAATCCAACATTCATTAGAGATCAGCAGGAAAGATGCACATGAAAATATATTTGATTGCAGGAAGGCCTTCACAACTCTTTTGCGCACCATTGAGAGAAGCCAAGCTGAGGTGATTGAGAAGATTAAGGAGAAGCAGAAAGCAGCAGAGAAAAAGGCTGAAGGGTTCATTAAAGATCTGGAGCAGGAGATCACTGAGTTGCAGAAGAAAAGCTCTAAACTTGAGAAGCTTTCAAACACTGAGGACCACCTCCACCTGCTCCAGAGCTTCCCATCCCTGAGCACCCCTGAGCACATCAAGGACTGGTCTGAGATCAGTGTCCACAGTGATGTGAATAAGGGGATCCTAGAAACAGCTGTTTCTCAGCTGATGAAGAGTCTGAATGAAGAGATGGAGACATTTTTGGAAAATACGACGAGGCTTGTTCAGCGGTATGAAGTGGATGTGACTCTGGACCCTGATACAGCTCATCCCAAACTCATCCTGTCTGAGGATGGGAAACAAGTGAAACATGGAAACCTATGGAACAAACTTCCTGACAGAGGTTCCAATAAACAGAGGTTTAACCGGAGTCTCATTGTCCTAGGAAAGCAGGGCTTCTCCTCAGGGAGGTTCTACTATGAGGTGCAGGTTGAGGGGAAGACTAAGTGGGATCTGGGAGTGGCCAGAGAGACCGTCAACAGGATGTCAACCGTCACCCTGAACCCTGTGGACGGATACTGGACTCTACTGTCTTTGAGGAATCAAAATGAGTACACAGCTAATGCTGGACCTGGTGTCTCCATCTCCCTGAGACAGAAGCCCCAGAAGGTGGGGTTGTTTGTGGATTGCGCGAAGGGTCTGGTCTCCTTTTATGATGTGGAGGCCAGGTCTCATATCTACTCGTACACTGGCTGCACCTTCAAAGGAAAGCTATATCCATTATTTAATCCATGTCTTAATGACGGTGGTGAAAACTCTGTTCCTCTCATCATATGTCCTGTGACCTCATACACTTTCTAAAACTGGTTGTTCCCATCCTTGATTGTGATTGGCTATGTCGCGTTCTATGCCATTGTAAAATCCAGCATAACCTTACAGGTTGTCCTCATAACATTCTTTAACATTCCATATTACTGCGCATCGAATATTTCAAATTTAAAAAGACGACATAGGTGTCCATCTGGCTGTTGGGTGGCAACGATTTATGTAGGAACTACAATTTGTAGTGGCGGAAGAATGACGGTTTATTATTAAACCGTCATTTTGTTTCTAATTGTTTTTATTTATGAAACCATTTCAAATATTTGTAGTAACAGTTTTAGAAAAGCAATAAGCCCCTGTGAGTCCGTGTTTTGCACTGATTTTAGAATAGGTAACTAAGGTAAGGGTTTTTTTCGGCACTCCGTTACGCGTCGTGCCTAACAACTCCCCTTACCTGTTCTAAAATCAGCGCAAAACACGGCCTCTTGGGGCTTGTTGCTTAAATAAACTTTAGAATGGTGTATGGATGCACCGAATCCAGGATTCGGTTTTGGCCGAATATTGGCCTTTTAGATGGGGTTTGGTTTCGGCCGAACCTTAATTTTTTTTCCACCGAACCCGAATCCTACGCTTGCACTACGCGCTCTACGCTGGTCAACATAATGACTCAGCCGTTAATTACGGGAAGGTGTTTACGTAGGTGGACCGTTCAATGCTAGCCTGACGTTGTCATACTCATAATTCTAGTCAGAATATGAGTCTGAAAACTCTCCGTTGGGCTGTGACTACGGGGCGTGTTTCAGCCGTACTCGTAAAACAAATGCCTCTTCGCTCAATTGGATAGACCTACAACCAATCAGAGCAACGTAATATGTTGTTTGTTGAAAACGAATTCAACCCAAGCGCTCTTTCGTGACGTTGTTGATTACGTTACTGTTGATCATCTGTCCATCATCGTATAAAGCCCGCCCTGGCAATTTCATTGGTCCGTCCCGATTCTGGTTTTCTGTAGTTATTCCTAATACGAGACCCTCCAGACCCAACTTCCCGAACAATTTTTTTTGTGGGCGGGGAGAAGTTGGGCTGGCAGCCAGGCTAGTTCAATGCAGTAGGCTGAGAGAAAGTGAAGATGGAACGCGATTCAAGTCGTGCTAAATTTTTTAATTTGCAATGCGATTTGTCTCGTGGTGGCACGGACCCTTAACTATACACAACATTTCCGCTGTTAAAACGTTTGCGTATGAAACATCCTAAAGAAGTTCAAGAAATCTAAAAGGCTAATATTTTGGATATTGATTAGATTTTGAGATACGGTAAAAATAGGCATATGGTAATTGTCAAAATAGTTTTTCCCCACTTGTCTTCCTGGCATAATGTTGCCTATTCTTTTCTTTTTTTACAGTAAAAAAAATTAAAATGAAAAATAAACTGCTGTGGACTTTGTTAACTTCATTGTGTTTACTGTGTTAATGAGGATGGGAGTAGGATTCGGTATTCAGTTCCGGATTCGGCCAAACCTTAACCAGTGCATTCGGTATTCGGCCGAACCCCCAAAATCTGGATTCGGTGAATCCCTAGAATGGAGTCAGATAAATGTGACATGTCAGATTAATTAATTGAACCAATTCAACTATGCAGTGTGACTCTTTGTACAGCAAGACATAGACATGTTTTGAAACCTGATTACAATTAATATACTTCAACAAGTAGCTGTATTCAATATGGAGGTGAGTTTATTAATCTGGTCTGTCAGCGTTTTAACTGTGTAATCTGTGAAAAGGAACTGGATAGTGTATTATGTATGAAGACTGTATTAGTTAATGATTGGATATTTTATGATACACCTGGTACTAGATGTAATGTGATATGATTAAGGTTTATGAACAGATGTGTTTCTAATGGGGGTCAACACATCTTTTCTTTTAGAATGGTTTAGGGATTTTTCCATATGGTTTATCAGGCTTCCCTGACGATCTCTGATCATCCATTCCACTGTACTATTGGTTTATTTGTTTCTATTAATCAATAAGCTGTTTTCTGCTTTTTCTTACCACTAATAAAACATATTGAAACATGAACAATGTCAAACCTTACATAATAATATATTCTGGAATCTAGAATGCCACATGGCCTCTTTAAGGATAACAAAATGAAAGCAAGTAAAAATATTCCCTTTGGTTCTGGGACTTTGACGTGTCTGTAAGTGATGAAGGTCAGTGAACTATATTTTGGCACCTCTAGCTTACTGGGATTGCTATAAGAAAGATTGTGGCATGTGAAGCAAAGGCAGATAGGTATAGAAGAAATGATGCATTCTCAATCCACACCTCAATTAGACAGTCTCCATCTCGAAAATGCAAAAACAAAATATGTCCCTTTTGTTGAAAATTTGATATTTGTCATGTTGTAGTTTTCCGGTAGTAGGCCTATTCTTAGATGAGAAATATGTGTTTTCATGAGGGGAAAACACTTCTAAATGAAATTTGAAATATCAGTCAAAACAAAAGTTTTCTTAGGCTACTGATAAACATGTTTCTGTTCATGAAATCAAATTTCAGGATATTAGCTTCCTTCCTCCAAAAAAAGTTCAGAGCAATGCGATTAACTTTGATCAATTATGCATGCTTAAGTGAGAGACCGAGCTAAAGAGATAGGGATATACGTGTCTATATGTCTCTAACAGTAAAGGGTTAACTTTCTATCAGGTGGGGGACAGACATACGCATGAGGGAGGAACAGCCTGCTGTTATTTGTCTGGTGTAAAGTCGAAGAAGGTACAGTAGCAGAAATATCGGCATATAAACGACTGTTTAACTCCGCAAATGTCATAAAAAACTATGTAGCCTCTTTTGTTCCTGTCAACTTTTGGGGGGTTTACAGATTCAGCGAACAAAAAAAGTTATTCAATCGACTTGCATTAGCGGATCAGTAACGGCTTTATTCTGTTATCGTTTTCAAAATGTAAGAACATTGCAAGCAAGGTAGGTTTTTAGAATTAGAAGATCATTCTTACTACTTGTAACTTAGTCGAGCAATAAACTCCAATGGGTTTTGCAGTCAGTACTGTCGTGGTTGTGGAGTGGTTTCACTAACACACGGGCAGCCATGTTAAAGTTTCTAATCTAGGTAGGGTACCCCCCTCCTTTCCAGTAGATAAAAGGTGCGGTCTTGGCTCATTGAACTTTGGATGCTATTCTTTAAGCAGCCCTAATAACCAAAATGTATCCCTGTAGATATGGTCATTAGATATGCAGTGTTGAGTGACATTGTTGGGCAAAGTTGTGAAGTTAATGATAATAGGTTATAAAATCATTTTTAAAAGCGTATTGTTCCAGGAAATGCTTTACGGTGTTACCTTTGTTCTCTCTAGATATGGCTTCTCCCAGCAGTCTGTTTTCTGAAGAGCAGTTCCTGTGTTGTATCTGTCTGGACCTTTTAACTGAGCCTGTGTCCCTTCCATGTGGACACAACTTCTGCAAGGACTGTATCTCCAGGCACTGGGATAACAATGACCAGTATCAGTGCCCCATGTGTATGAAGGATTTCTACAGAAGACCTAATCTTCAGGTCAACACAATGTTCAGAGATGTTGTTGAGAAATTTAAGAAGTTGAATGTTAGAGGGAAAGAGGAGTTCCCTTTCAAACCTGGAGAAGTGTGCTGTGATGTCTGTACAGATACCAAGCTCAAGGCCCTGAAGTCCTGTCTGGTGTGTCTGGCCTCATACTGTGAGACTCACCTGGAGCCTCATCAGAGAGTTGCAGCCTTGAAGAAACACAAGCTGGTCGACCCTGTGGAGAACCTGGAGGACAGGATGTGTCAGAAGCATGACAAACTTTTTGCACTCTTCTGTAGGACTGACCAGACGTGTGTTTGTCTGATGTGCGTCAACACAGACCACCAGACTCACAATGCTGTTCCTTTAGAGCAGGAATATACAGAAATTAAGTTTAAACTGGAAGATGTGATGATGGAAATTTCTAAGATTATACATATACACTCTCAGAAGATTAAGGACATCAAACACTCGTTGGAGATCAGCAGGAGAGATGCACATAAAGAGATATCAGACAGCGTAGAGGTCTTCACTGCTCTGGTGCGCTCCATTGAGAGAAGCCAGGCTGAGCTCATTGAGGGGATTGAGGAGAAGCAGAAAGCAACAGAGAAACAGGCTGAAGGGTTGATTCAAGATCTGGAGCAGGAGATCACTGAGCTGAAGAGGAGAAGCACTGAGCTGGAGCAGCTCTCACACACTGAGGACCACCTCCACCTGCTCCAGAGCTTCCCATCCCTGAACACCCCTCCACAAACTAAGGACTGGTCTGAGATCAGTGTCCACAGTGACCGGTATGAGGGTACACTGGGAAGATCTGTTTCTCAGCTGAAGGAGACTCTGGATAGAGAGATGGAGAAGTTTCCTGAAGTCAAGCTGAAGAGGATTCAGCAGTATGCAATGGATGTGACTCTGGACCCTGATACAGCACATCCCAATCTCATTCTATCTGCGGATGGGAAACAAGTGAGAGATGGAGACAAACGCAATCATCTTTCTGACGGTCCAGAAAGGTTTGACTCATGTGTAATTGTCCTAGGAAAACAATGCTTCTCCTCACTGAGGTTCTACTATGAGGTGCAGGTTGAGGGAAAGACTGATTGGGATTTAGGAGTGGCCAGAGAGTCCATTAACAGGAAGGGGGAGATCACACTGAGTCCTGGAAATGGATACTGGACTGTGAGTCTTACTGATGGAAATGAGTATGTGGCTGAAGCTGGACCTGGTCTCCTCCTCTCCCTGAGACAGAAGCCCCAGAAGGTGGGGGTGTTTGTGGACTATGAGGAGGGTCTGGTCTCCTTTTATGATGTGGAGGCCAAGTCTCATATCTACTCTTACACTGGCTGCACCTTCAAAGAGAAGCTTTATCCATTCTTTAGCCCTAGTCCTAATGATGGAGGTAAAAACTCAGCCCCTCTCATTATATCTCCTGTTAATCCTTAGTTTGCCATGACCTGTATAGGGAAATTTAGCACAGTGTTGGTCAGGCTATCCTTCTGACATGGTATGAAAGCAGTGTCATTGACGCAGTATATATGTAATACATATCTATTTGTGTGGCGATGCACTGAATGTGTGCAATGTAACACTGTTGTGTCCTGGAGAGATGCAGATAAAGAGGACTTCACCTCACTGAGGAATGGCCAGAGAGCCCATCATCAGGAAGGGGACAATCACAATGAGCCCTGAGGATGGACACTGGACTTTAAATGATGAACATTTGCACATTAGGGCAAATGCAGACTCTGTAGTCCTCCTCTCCATAAAAGAGAGGCCCCAGAAGGTGGGGGTGTTTGTGGACTATGAGGAGGGTCTGGTCTCCTTTTATTGTGGAGGCCAGGTCTCATAACGACTCTTTCACTGGATGCACCTCCACTGAGAAACTATCCATTCTTTAACAGTGGAGAAATGGAGACCTATGGAAGACGTTTTCTAACAATCCAGAAAGGTTTGGCCGTTATATTGTTGCTTTGGGAAAGCAGGGCATCCCCTCTGGAACTGTCTGAGGTGCAGGTTGAGGGGCAGAGTAACTGGTCGTAGCCAGTGAGTCCATCAACAGGAAGGGGGTTATTCCACTGGACCCTGAAGATGGATACTGGACAGTGAGTCTTGAGTAACGGAGATGAGTGCTTAGCTTAGACCCCCAACCGTGTCTCTGTCCTCCTGAGACACAATACCCAGAAAGTGGGAATGTTTGTGGTCTGGTCTCTTTTCATCATCTCTTATTTATTCTTGTACTGGCTGCACCTTCACAGAGAAGCAATATCTATTCTTAATTATGGTGGGGAAACTATGCCCCTCTTATCATATTTTCTGTGATTATAACCAACCTGGCATATACACTTTAGGCTAGTACAGGGAAATTATTTTGAAGCAATACACACGTAATGTCAGTAATGATTTTAATTTGGTCATGTTATTCTTACATCATTTGAGTAGCCTACTTCATGCAAGGGATGCAATGCACAGAAGCAAGATGGTGTTTTATGTGACTGATAACTGATACACTTATAGGATTTGTGTTATTCCACAGTCTGTTTATTATACCGTATGTGTTGAGATTTGAATGGATAGTACATTTTCATTATCCCTATTGAACTTCATGAACTATTTGTTGTATTAAAAATGTATACACATTTTTTTAATCAAGCAAGACACTACTGTTGTTTCATGTGGTAGTTACAATTTGTGGAAACTTTATTTATAACTGTTGTCATCAGTGTGATGAGATTGAACTAGATCATGTTTCATGTGCACAGGGATTGAACTGGGATATAAAAAAACAAGTACCAAAAATAAAGAATAGTGTGTAAATATTGAAACTGATATTGAGACTGTATACTTAGAACTGTATGGATGTGAAATGTTATGTTTGGGTTTTTTGTTAGAGAATATAACTTTCAATTAGGATTACATTTTTCATCGCATCGCTGTGTGCTTCTCATCCTCACTCCATTCTAACATCTTCAGTACTGTTTGGTTGAATCTTGTATTCTTGGCATGAGCAGCCTCAACATTGTTTTTGAGGAATCAATGTTTTCTCTGTTGAATCTGGACCCTCAAAGTTGACAAAACATATCAAATAAACACAATCACTGTGCCTTAGTATTTGGCAAATTTACTATCTCAGTTTTATTATTTGTATGATATATGTGTGTGTCTTGTTTGTGTTTGAGCAGTATGTCTGTAGTGTATTATATTGAAGCACAAATGACTTTAGTCTCGCGTTGAAGTTTGATAGACATTCCATAACATGGTCAAAGTGTGCAAATTCCTGTTTTGCTGTCTTATTAATTGCTTTTGAGTGTGTATTATGAGTGTGTGTAAGTGTAAGTGTAACATGTAGGCTGTACTGTATCCTCTGGGAATACATTGCATTAGTTTTCTTGCATTTAGCAGTCAGTTCATATCCACATTCTATGATGTGTTAGCATACAGTTTGTTTGTGTGTGTGTGTGTGTGTTTTTATACCATATATGCATAAATGTAGCTTTGAGCCCCTCTGCACTGACTGTAAATATCCTTTGATGTTTACATTTGATTTGCATGCTGTGCATGCTGCTTTGTATTCTGACAGGAGCCTTTGATGTCAAGTATGTATACAGTGTACATGAGTGTGGGGATACATTCACTTGTGTTTTCCACTGCAGGTACATGTGTTTCATTGTGTGGGTACAGTACGTGTGCTGTCTGCTTCAGAAGCACATGGACATCTGAGAGAATCTTATCTGAGAGAGATGGAGGGAGACGGAGAGAGACAGGGACATAGAGGGGGAAAACAGACGAAGGAAGAGATAAAGAGAGACTGTGGGAGAAAGAGAAACAGAGACGGAAGGACAGAAAGAGAGATGGAGACAGAGAGATGGATGCAGAGAGAGAGACATACAGAGAGATGGAGACAGAGAGAGAGACATACAGAGAGATGGAGACAGAGAGAGACACACAGAGAGATGGATGCAGAGAGAGAGAGACAAACAGAGAGATGGAGACAGAGAGAGAGATGGGTGCAGAGAGAGACATACAGAGAGATGGAGACAGAGAGAGAGACAGGGACATAGAGGGGGAAAACAGACGAAGGAAGAGATAAAGAGAGACTGTGGGAGAAAGAGAAACAGAGACGGAAGGACAGAAAGAGAGATGGAGACAGAGAGAGAGATGGATGCAGAGAGAGAGACATACAGAGAGATGGAGACAGAGAGAGAGAGACAAACAGAGATGGAGACAGAGAGAGAGATGGGTGCAGAGAGAGACATACAGAGAGATGGAGACAGAGAGAGAGACATACAGAGAGATGGAGACAGAGAGAGAGACATACAGAGAGATGGATGCAGAGAGGGGCTTCTTTTGGGAAAACAGCAGTGTCAGTTCTGTAGGCTTGTGTAAATCCGCAGGTGGGCTGCAGAATTTTGCATAATATTACACACACACACTCATGTGCACACTATTTTGCAGACAGCACAGCACACTAAATAATTCCATTGATGGGCTTCCCCACTTCCACTCTGAACAGATGATACCAAAATACATTAATCAAGCGGAGGATTGTCATTGTTTTATTTGTGTACAGTGCACAGTATAACACAAGTTCATACTGAAAAATGACATTCTTTGGACATGGCAACAGCTATGTAGGCATTCAAAATATTTTTGAATCAGTCTCAAATGAAGACAAGAACAACCAAAATAGCAATGAAACACTTTACTGCAGTTCCAGAGCCCGTAAAGAAAAGGAATATAGACAATAACAATAGAGTATTACATAGAATCAAAGTGTATGAGTGCTGATGTGATAGGATGAGTCTCAGTAAGAGATGACTCCTCTCTTTCTAGGGTCAATATGGTCACTTGGTGAACTTTCCCGCAGTTATATATATATTTGACTTGAGACCTCTCACTTGAGACAGCCAGGAGACAGTAGCTATCAGGACTTTGATGGGGTACGATATTGTCATGAATGCCCTTTAAAGGATAGAAACTCCATTACCACATGATGTACCCTAGAAGGAATATTCTACAGTAGCTATCTTTGTACATGTCCACGTGTATATAGGTCTCTGTAACCTACCCACTTCATTGAGTCAACCATCAAGTGCTAGGCATTGATGGACCAATGATTCCCAGCCGACTGCTAATAAACCGTTTTGATAGTCTTTATTAGGGAATGTACGTTAAATTGTGGTGATAAACTTTGGACCTAGGAAGTAAATAGAGCTTACATTGAGGGGATCATAGGATCACTGTGGTCACTCAGATTAACGTTGCTTGTTGAGAAAACTGAAAGCCTGGTGGAAAAAAACTGTCAGTGAGCCTGGTAGTCCGTGCCAGGTTGTTCTGGTAACGTCTACCAAACGGCAGCAGTGAGAACCGTCCACAGGCTGGGTGGCTGTAATAGTTTAGGATTCTCTGTGACTTTCTCAGGCATCATGTGTGGTAGATGCCTTGCACAGATGGGAGGTGGCAGCCGATGATACGCTCCACTGTCTTTACCACCCTCTGGAGGGCCTTACGATCAGCAGTGGAGCAGCTGTCGTACCTGGAAGTCCTACAGCCAGTGGGAATGCTCTCAGTGGTGCACCTGTAGAAGTTGGTGAGGTTTTTGGCAGACATGCCAGACTTCTTGAGTCTCCTCAGGGTGTAGAGATGCTTTTGGGCAGTTTTTACTGCCAAGTCCAATTGCCTGGACCCAGAGATGTCATCATTGATGAACACAGGATCCTGAGTTTGGGAATGAGTTTATTGGGCTCGTCTGGGTTGAATACTGAGGTGTAATCTATAAACAGTATCCTTATGTGTGTACCTTATCTAGGTTGGAGAGGGCAGTGTGCACAGTCAGGGTGACGGTGTCATCCACAGATCTTTTGGGGCGCTATGCAAATTACATGGGTGGGGGATATTTTCACATTCAATGCATGATACATCGTTTGAAAGTTTACAATCTGCATTTTCATGATCTGTAAACAGAAAAATGACCATGACCTACATGTGAACCAAAATACCAGCACCTGTCACAGTGTTTGTGTGTCTTTGCTTGTACACTGCATTACAGTGGCACAATAACAGTTTTGCATGATATCACAGTGGCTTTGAGTTTATATTCCACAGGTCAGGTTAATTGATGTGACCCTGCGATGCTGTTTACTTCTCAAAGGTAGTGCAAAACAATCTATATACCACAAACAGGAAATGAAGGCCCGCTTCCTGTCTCGTCTTATCAGTTAGGTGTCAAATACACCTGTGTGAGCTCCTTCAATATTGTTTCCTGTTTGATTTCCTGCTATGTTATTGTTTTCTACTGAGCTAAGAATATCATTAAGAATATTTAGAATATATTTTTTTGCGTTGTCTATACATTCACATTATGTAGTCAGAAGTGGCCCTAATAGTATTTATTCTTCTTATGTTACTTCTATCAGTACTATTCAGAACAGTGTGAACAGCCCAAACCACATGGAATCTAATCCCTTCCATTCTGATTTGGGTCACTCATATGGTCCTAAATTGGATGCATGCATGATGCATCCACGTGCATAAAATGTTTTGCTAGGTGACCTCAGTCTGAATAGTCAAATTGGAATTCATGCGACCTTTACGTCACTCTAGATCAACATTTGTTGATCTGTGAATACAAACATGGAAGACGGCTTTGATAGAGATGGTTCATAGAGTGACAGTGAGGTGTTAGGCTATACCTAAGAAGGATTTGCGGTTTCTGAACAAGCAAAACTTGAGGAATCATATGTAACTGGCAATATTTGTTCACAGTGGAATCTGATATGCTGATAATCTGAGAAACATGCTAGATTTCACTGGGAACTCCACCTTTGGGAGTAGCAGTTGTCTCTCTTGTACACTTGCAGTGTAACCTCCAATGAACTCTTTCAAATCTTACCTTTAGATGACTGTAAAAAAAGGAGAGAGTGAGAGATTATAAAAGGGGGTGGGTTGGGGAGGGGGGTGACGAATACTGAGATTGACATGGTAAATTGAAAAGAAATGGAGAGGACAAAGAGAGAGAGAGAGAGAGAAAGAGAAGGCGTACACAGGGGCTTATGTGTCTGAGGTTAATTGGGGTAGGATGTGTTTCTGCATATTCGTCTCATCTCCCACGGAGTCGGATTCTTTGTCGTGCTGAAAGTTGGAAGTTCGACAAGCACCCCTTCTGCTTTATCTCATCTCACGGCTAACTCGCTAATTCAATATGAGTTTTGCTTTTGTGCCGTCTTCCGTTAAGGGAGAATAGAGAACAATAGCACATGGGAAACAGACGCTAGGAATTCAACGTGAGACAGAAAATAATATGGATCGGTATGTGATAAGGAAGCGAGGCATCGTCCTGGGTGTCAATTGGTTGCTGGTATTCGGTGTAATCAGTGGCGCCATCTTGGTTTTCTCTTTAAAGGAGTAGTTTGTATGCCTCTCGTTATGAGGTGAAAAGCAGGCCTGCAATGAACAGGAAATGAACAGCAAACTGTTCTGTTGACGTTACGGCGTCTGTTTTCGCAGGCATGTACGTGTTAAAAGCAACACCTCTTTTTTTTTAAGCAGCTTCATCAATTGCTGTTTTAACTATGGCGCACAGCCTCTTATGAACTCAAGGACCAGGGAACACCACTATGACTATGACACACACACAAACAAGTGTGTAAGAGCACTTGTATGTGAGTTGGATGGTGAAGGATTTGCTTTTGTGAATTAGGGTTTGTGTGTTGTTATCTGGCCATGGACATCATTCTGCCTTTTCTCTGTCAATGGTGGAACCCAGGGCCTTCTTCATTTCCCTATCCCACTTCTTTCGTTTGTATCCCCCCCTCCCCATGTGTCACAAGGTCAGTGCTGGAGGGGGTCGGGTGCATATTTAATACACACACAGACCCATCGATACATAGCTGCAGTGTTTGCAGTGGGATCGGGTCACTTGTCTGGGCTTTTCTCTCCCCTTCAGTCTGTGAGACTACAGTCTGTTGTGCTGTGTGTGTTTTATATGGAACACAATAGCTCAAGAGTACATACATCTGCTGCAGGGTATTCATAGACGTGTTTATCCGTGTCTTAGGGCTCTGGTGTTTCTGAGCATGCTTGCCGTATTGAATTGTTTTTAGCGCCTTTGATATACACTGAAAGACTATAGGCCTGGGTTTGCTCACTGAATTTATTTCAGACTTTATGACTCAATGTACAGTGACTACGAACACCCTCCCCTGCTGTGATGAATAGTTTTCTAGGGCAACGTCTGTTTACCCTGAGGACACCTCGACCAGACATGTCCTATTGATTTGTGTGTTTGTGTGCTCCAAAAGTACAATATAGCAGACCTTGGGCATCCCTTCTACCTGTTATTGTGCTGTGGTAGATACATTCTGTTTTCACATCTTGAAAAGGAAGAATGATGTGAAGTTCGTAGGCAAAAATAAGGTTACGTGCAACTCTTGGCTCTAGGTAATACGCTTGTGGATGTGTGTGTGTGTGTGTCGGGACAACCACATATACAATCCAGAAGACAGAATAGAACAGCAGTCCTACATCTGACCGAGGTCTTTGTGCCATCCGCTCGCTGTCTCTCATCTTCCTCTGCCTACGGGCTTTGTGTTCACCTGAGCCCTGTGCAGCAGTGAGGCTTGATAGCAGCTGCGCAGGAGCGGGAACCAGGTTAGCGTTGTCCTCCCGCGACCTGGTCGTGAGGCGGCGTGGCCTGCTGTGCCTGGAGCTGGGAGGGCTGGGAAGGCTCAGACTCTCTGGGGAAGCCACAGTGTGTGTGTGCGTGTGTGACCTTGGGTGCATGTGTGTGTATTTGTGCTGTGTATGTGTATGTCCAATATAGAATACCCTGCACTGTTCTATCCTAAAATAAATTATTCATTTCAAACAGAAGAATGTATATATTCATTCATCATGACATCTGGGCTATCCTGTGCTGCTAAAGTATACAGTGAACTGTCCAATGACAAAGGCAGTCATCAAATGATAGCAACAGAAAAAGGACTGTATAAAACATCATGTGGCCTTGCAATTTTCACCACCAAAAGTAATCCCTGTAATTTACAGTTTACTTAGTCCCAGTGACGTTTGAGTCATGTCTTGTTTTTTTCGTGGCGCCTCTTCTTCTTTTGCACCTCTCCTTGCTGACAGTCTGAAGTGCTTTCCCTCCAAAATTATCTTCTCCATCGGTCACAAAAGTGTCTTGCTCAGGTGTAGGTGCAGTACTGTAGGTGGTTGCAAAAAACAAATACTCAGCAAGTTTTACAATGACTAATAGGCTAAATAAAGATGAGTGTAGAAGGCTGGTAGGGTTGCTGTTCTGTGACGTACTGTATTGACTCCTGCTGTGTGTGTCTTCTCTCCTCAGCATGTGGAAGGGCTTGAATGTAAACTGCTCAGACAGCTCAGGATACACACCCCTGCACCACGCCTCGCTCAACGGACACAGGTGAGCTCTGTTCGATGTGTGTGTGTGTGTCAACAGCATATGTTTGTGTGAAATCTTTAGAAAGTCATTGCAACCAGCTGGTATAATGTTCTTTGTGAGACACTGAATGATATTCATTCATTCATGCAATATTTCTTATACAGTAATAAAAAACACACATTCTGTAACTAACTCGACAAACGTCAAATCACCGAATATCATAAATCTCCTCAACACAGAAGTTTTGTTTGTTTATCTATAACATAAGTCATATATAAAGAACAAAAAATATATACATTTACATCAGTCTATTAACAGATGTTATAAGTACTCATGAAGTTTAACATAAAATTACAATCATGCATGTATTTCTTGTCATCCACTACAGTAGTGAGTGCTGGGTAGAGCTAAGGTCATTTAATTTGACCTTCTGTTGTCTTGGATAGTTTATCTCAGTTCTCAGGTAAATGTCAGGTTCTGTCCTCCTCTGCCACCTGACCCTCAGTGGACATGTGACCTGTCACTCATCCCCCCCGTTCTGTTGGTCCCCTATCAGTGCTCCCCTCCTCTCTCCCCTCCCCCTGGGGTAGTACACCTAGCTGTAGTTACCAGGGGGACTTTCCTTCATAGTTATCTTTATATTGGTCTACATACAGGTTATCTACAAATTGGTCTACTCTACAGAGTAAGGAGGCTCAATGAATCTCTAGTGTTGATTGGTCAGAATAGTGGTACAGCCCAGACTCCTGGGGGTCGTAGAAGAGACCACTGTTTCTTCTTCAGGTCTCTGGTGACCAGGTCCTCAGTGCTGATCATTCAGTCTTCTACTTTAGGCAGTTCAACCAGTAGAACTCCCAGTAGACCACCAAACACAAAATCTGCGCAACATATTTAATTATTGAAGTACTTTGCCACATTGTTGTATTTGTACAATGTTTTGTTTTTTTAACTCTTGTTTGTAGTTCGCACCCTCCCTTCGCTGCTGTAATCCTGCAAATTTCCCCATTGTGGGACTAATAAAGGATTATCTTATCTTATCTTAGACTCTGCCAGATCTGATGGGTCAGAATCCAGGTATCATTACTTGTGTTGTCTTTTGACTCATAATCCTTCTTTGAGTCGGAGTCATCAAACATTTGAGTTGTTTTTGCTCCATCCAGGTTATGTTGATCCTGGAAAGACATGAATGATAGTTTTGGATGTTTTTTCTGCGTCTGCTAGAAATAAAATATTATCCTGCCAATACATACTTATACATATACATATTTTCAATGTATTGTATTTAGTTCTGATTATTTTACAGTTTCATACAGTACCTGCTATATTGCTTATAGTGCATATTGTGCAATAGAAGATAACATACAAACCCATAAAATTATAAATGTTATAAAAATCTGTAAATAAAGCAAACATAGATTAATTTTCGAATGTTATATGTTCCTGTTCAGAAATCCAAATGTCGCCTCTCTCAAGTGATAAGTGCCCCATATCCCAGCAAATGACTTATCGCCGTGTTTTTATGAGTACACTCCCTGTGTTGGTGTGTACCGCATCGGCATGCTGGCTCTGTATGAGTGTGTTTGAGTAAGTTCTCATGTATGTGCCACCTGCATATGTGTGTGTTTGTGAACATGTGGAGTATGCGCGCGCAGGTACAAATACACAGCAGCAACGCAACCGTCTCTACCTGGGCCAACAAATAAATCCCCTCCACCCGGTTGACGAAGATTAGCCCAGGCACTAGCTCGCTTTAACGGAACTGACGGATTAGCGCTGTGTTTTGGGGGCAATTATGTGGATTTCCTTCTTTTGACAACCCAGAGGGGAGGAGGGAGGACAACAGAGAAAAGTACAGCCTTGAAGTGAAATTTAGGTCACCAACACACACTTAGAGAAGAGTTTAGTTAGGGAGGAGAGAAAGAGAGAAGCACCAATTAGGCTTTAAACGGCAGCCAATTGAAGCTAGGCAGTGGAGACCAGACAAAACCCACACACAGGAATGCATTCTTTTTTAGTTGGGTTTGGAGTCCTTCTTCAATAGTTTGTTTGCCTCAAGTGATAAGATTTTTTAAAGGGACGGGAGTGAGTCAAGTAAAGGACGGTTTTGACACACAGAGCCAGAACCTTCTCCTTCAGAAGATACTATGCCATCATCTCTTCTCAACTCCCTGTCCTCACCTGACATTTTGTATACCAAAGTCTCACTTTTTTATTCCAGATGTGGAAATATCACTAAAGAAGCAAATAGAGGCAGTTGTGAGAGGACATTTTGAATATGGCCCCCCTACCGCCGTACGGATCTCATTGTGTGACAAATACAATTTCAATGTTGTTATTCACTCATTGTCTCTCCTCTCACTTACCTCCGTCCTACCTCCCCCCCCCCCCCCCTCTCTCTCTCTCTCTCTCTCTCTCTCTCTCTCTCTCTCTCTCTCTCTCTCTCTCTCTCTCTCTCTCTCCCCCTCCCCCCCCTCTCTCTCTCTCTCTCTCTCTCTCTCTCTCTCTCTCTCTTTCTTTCTCTCTCTCTCTCTCTCTCTCTCTCTCTCTCTCTCTCTCTCTCTCTCTCTCTCTCTCTCTCTCACTTCCCCTCTCCTGTTCTCTCCCTTCCCTCCCTGGTCAGGGATGTGGTGCTGAAGCTGCTCCAGTTTGAGGCCTCCACCAACGTGGCCGACAGCAAGGGCTGCTTCCCCCCTCCACCTGGCTGCCTGGCGAGGGGACGTGGACATCGTCCGCATCCTCATCCACCATGGACCCTCGCCCTGCCGCGTCAACCAACAGGTGAGGGGGGGCTGGGGGGAGGAGAACCAGGGAGGGGCCCTGGGGGCAGGGAAGGGAGGAGCCCCAGGAAGGTCAGCCAGCAAACAGCAGCTCCAGCACCTCTGGAGACAATAACGCCAAGTGATTCCCACAGATAGGGTATAGCCCACTCAGTCCATACTCTGTTTAAAGTGGTGTATCAATCAATGGAGACAGAGAGAGAGAAGTTGTTCTACCATTAACGTTCCACCATTGATATAGTGAAGTAACAAGTTATATCTGTGTAACTGGTTTAGTATTGAAGTATTTCTAAGCTATGTCAGCTGTTCCTTCGTTAAATAGATGGCCTGGAAAGTGCAGGATAGGATTATCTGTCAGGTTTCATATAAACATGTGAGACCTAGGTGAGCCCTCTGCCTCTACTCGTGTCATCATTCATGGACGTAAACAAGCTTCTTTTCAATGGACCGCTGATTGACGATGTCAGAGTTAATCGTCGTGTGGGTTTTTCATGGAATGAAAAATGAGAGAAGTGGGGGTCACCAGTCATAAACTACTTCCAATGTTTGTGTGTGTGCGTCAGGGGGGTTGATAAGATGTTGCAGTCTCAGTCCCATTTTTCTCATTTAATAATTGCTTTGTGGCAGAGTTTCTTTTTTGCCATTTCCGCACACGGTGAGCACATTTGTCCCGTGGACAATGGGTTCAATTGATTCCCTCTTTCAAGGTGTTAAACACACAATTGTTTACTGTGATAAATGGCGGCCCTTGCTCCTACACCAGGGAGTTTGTCAGCGGCCTGTCAGCAGCAGGGCTTCACAGCAGCTATGCCGGCAGGCAGACAAGACGCACACAGAGCGACAGATGCTGATGAGTCAGGACAAATAGCCGCTTGCAGATTGTTGCAGGTTTATGGTTCGTGGAAAGGTGATGTGTTTTTCTTTTTTCTTTTTGCCAGCACTCTTCCTTGTAAATTGCGTCCCGTGTGTGTGTCCGCGCATAGGTGTGTGAGGCGCGTATGTCTGTCTGTGTGCCAGTGTGTGTTTAGTGAGCAAATACACGTCTTCGTCGATAGGCTAAATTGAATTGGAGTTGTGGTGTGTGCAAGCTGTCTGTCTGTCTCCCCTGGAAACAGACTCCTGCATGCGTTGTTGTAGTCCCAGAGATAAACTGTACAGAGCACAGCTACCATCAAGACTCACTACACTGTGCCACCCTGCACACATTAGCCCATTCAGAGATACATGATATTACTCTGACCACACAAACCATTATAGGTTGTTAGTGTGTGTGTTTGTGTGTGATTATTGGTGTGTGTATCTGTATCCTTATTGGTGTTTGTATGCATGCGTATGCGCGTTTGTGTGTTGAAGTTTGTATGTGTGACTCATCCGTGTGTTTACGACAACATGTATATTATGGAGCTCCGAAAGGGGCGCCCGTTAAATCTTGCCAGCTTTTATGTTTTGATATGAAGACGGAGGAGGAGGACGAGAAGAGACCCATGACATACTGCACACACGCACACTCATTTATGATTTGCGGGCTCTGATTCTGTATGTATGTGTATATTCCACTATGTCACAGCACCAGAAGAGAGTAGTGTGTGTGCGTGTGTGTGTGTGTGTGTATGTGAGAAAGAGATGGTGTGTGTGTGAGAAAGAGGGTGTGCGGTAAACAGCCCTCAAGGTGTGTCAGCTCTATTACGGGGCCAATGGGAGGTTATTAGAGGTTATTGGAGGTTATTGGTCAGTCGTAAAACAGGCGGAACCCACTGTTTACGGGGTAATTGGTTCCAGGAGTCCACTTACACACACACACACACACACTCGTACATAAAAAACACAGCTGTTTATGTTTATGCTTAAACATACAAATTATGTTGCACTTGTTGTGTGCGTGTGTGTGTGTGTGTGTTTGTGTGTGGGGAAGCTAGCATTTGGGCGTATATCCCATAATACTGTGCATGTGCTCATGACCGGGTGACAGTAAGACTGAGAGCCGGTTTGATTTCATTAATGGACGTTAAGTGGTTTCGCAGCTCTTTCATTTCCACACCATTAAACACAGAGGGAGTTCTTTGTTTCTCGCTTCTCACAGTCCTCTAATTGTGTGCGTCCGTCTGAGCACGTCCTGGGCTAGTCATGAAGTTTCTTAAGAAGCTGAGTTGGTTAAGAAGCTGAGTTAGTTAGCTGCAGTCGTTTTCAAGGTGTCCGCTGCATTGATGAACCTGCCGGGTGCATTTGAAGGACATCTACTGGCAGAAGGTCGATGTGGTCTCCTCATTCACTCCAAGAGCCTGTTTTTATATGAGCCCAGATATGTTCCTGCAGTTACACTCCAAAGTATTGTATCTAAGTAAATACTCTATTAGAAATTCAGCTTTGTAATTGGGTTTACTTTCATGACACATTGTTGTGAATATCTTAAGAGGAGTTTATACTGTAACTAAATAGCTAAAAGAAACAGTCAAGTGGCTACAGTATGTACGTTTTGTGATCTAGAACAGACATTAAAAGGGATTGTAATAGTTATTTCCAAACTCCCCACCCCATCCTGTGTCATCCGCTCTCCTCCTCTCTCTCCATCTGTTAGTCGGTGAGATGAGGCAGACTGCGGTCCTCCAGGACTGTGTCCCCCTTCAGGAGATGAGAAGATGCCATGTCCCCTTGCAACTAGCGATTGAAAGATTGTCTTTGCAAAAGCTATTTCGAGCTCTGCTTCGGAATCTACTTGTGCGAGAATGTACGTCCGAGGGGACCGCCTCAAATGTCTTTGTTACTGTAAGTGTGTCAGTAATTGCTACTCAGTTACTAACAACATTGCCCTGACACACTTTGAGTGCTGCCAAGGGAGACAGGAGAGAGGACAGGTAGCGGGCTAGCTCGTGATGAGCTGCTCATCTCTGTGGAGGAGGTTGGGGATTTGGGTTTGTATGCCTCGAAGAACAGGTTTCTGTATGACCTGTAGAGAGTATCAGTGAACTAAATAATGTGTGTGTGTGTGTGTGTGAACTTGTGAGAGTGTCTTAGACTTGAATGTCCTCCGCAAACACTGAACAGAACATGGGGACTCGCATGAACAGCACATCAAATACACTGAGCAGCAGTAATCCAGGGTCATTATCATCATCTACAGCCGCCGTCCTAAATGTCAATAACTGTATGCCAACATCTGTAATAATGTTTTTTTTTTTTTTATATATATATATATAGTGAAAAAAAACATGCGTAAATTGTTTATAAATGGAGACTGGAACATACAAGTGGACATGACGTGTGTGTGTGTGTGTGTGTTAGGTCCTCACCAGGCCACATTGGCGGCAGACACATCCTAGGAATGTTTTCTTTTTTCAGCAGGAGGCCTGAAGGTTACGCCCCTCCCTCCCTCCCTCGCTAGATTGCTACCCAGGAGAATTACAGTGTAAAATAGGGAGAGAGAAAAAAAAATGAAGGAAACAGAGAGTGAAGAAGGAAGAGAGAGTGAAGGAAGGAGAAACAGAGAGTAAAGAAAGAATAGTATGAGTTGAAGAGAGGGAAGTAGAAAAACGGATTGCTCCAGGAGAGATGGAGAGTGTGGGAAATGAACCAGATTGTGCGAGTTACATTGTGCAGTGATTAAAAGGGTACCAAATGTCCTTGCCTGCAAATGGTAAATGGGATGCGTGTGTGCTGTGTTTCCATCCCCTGCTGCGTTTCCATCCCCAGGTGCAGCGTAGCTTCCATGTGAACCAAGACAAAGGGCAAAGGGTCACGAGTAATGTGAGGTCACTACTTGTGTGTGTGGGTGTGTGGTGTGGGTAGAAGTGCATGTTCACATACACTCTTGTGTGTATGTGTCCTTGGATACACCCCTGTGTGTGTGTGCTTGTGTGTGTGTGTGCGTGTGTGTGTGTGTGCGTGTAAAGTGACACCTCTAAATGAAACCATATGCTTCCTATTCATTCCCCCCTGGAATATTTAAACGTGTGAAACGACATTTTCTGGGCAGATCAGCCAATCCAAGGACTTGTCTGGGGGAAGACCCATCATTCTCCTTCCACTGTGTAAACGCTCGGCCAAATGTCCCTGTGTAACCATCTGAAACTGTATCTGGTTCGCATGTATAAACAGAAAATGGCATGTCATGCTGTGTATTACACAAGTGAATGGAGTTCCATAAATCAGTAAGCCGACTTTATGTATGTGCGTGGAATATGTAGGAGTATATTTCAGTATGTGTGTTTTCGGGGAGGTGGGGGGGGGGTCATAAAGAGTTTGTGTCCGTACTGTGTAGTACATGCGTTTGTGACGTACATGTTTGTGGTAGTCCCTGTGTGTGTGTGAGGGAGGCTGCCGGATGGCTCTCTCTGGCTCCCTCCGTGTGCCTGTGCCAGAGAGCGTGAGAGATGGGTCAATTGGCTGTGAAGTGTAAGCCACAGGAGAGACGCTCCCCTCTGCTCTCTCTGCCTCTCTCTCTTGCTTTTTACCTCTCTCTTCTCGCTGCCTCGCTACTTCTCTCTCTGCCTCTCTCTCTCTACCACACTCTCTCTCTTTACCGCTCTGTCTTTTGTTTCACTCTTTTCCACTCATCCTTGCCACTTATCCTTTCTCTCCTCATTCTCTGTCTCTGTCTCTGTCTCTGTCTCTGTCTCTGTCTCTGTCTCTGTCTCTCTCTCTCTCTCTCTCTGTCTCTCTCTCTCATACACACACAAAGACACACACACACACACCTTCTCTTCAATGTCTCATTAAAGTTGCATTACAGTTTTTCTCGATTGCTAACACACAAAAATTGTATGTATAAGGCATCCTCACAAAACCATTTAGCCAATTCCCAGCAGAAAGACCATGTACCCCAGTCTTTAAACACAATCGACTCTTTTTGACACATTACTCAGGTTCATTCACACTTCTTTGTAAAGGTCTAAACACACCTCTCACTTTAAGACACAATTGTCACCATTATGTCATTTAGAAAACACTGCCGTTTGATAAGTAAACTCAAACCAGTGCAATTCAAACACCCTTAACAACCAATTATCCACGTGTAAGCACTGACAAGCAAAAATACTCAACAAGCTATCAGGGGTTTGGAATTACAGTTTTTTCCAATTGCTTAAGCGCAATTTTGAAAACAGGGCTCACTTTGTCAAAACACAACACACGATTCACACAACTAGACAGACAAGTAGCAGAACACCTCCAATCTTTTGCTAAATTAAACAAAACTATACAATCATGTATAAAAAACAATTTCTGTCACTGTATGCCACACATATGGTCCATAACATTTGACTCTGTTTGAACCAGTTGCACACTGTTGTGCAAAATTTAAAACACCTTTACACTCACTATTCTTTTCTAATGATATAACCTGCTTGATTTTACATGAGTTATTGTTACAAGTATGTAAAGTACATGAATATGTTGACCAAACACAACACACAAGACCAGTCCTGCACACTGATGAAAATATTTACTGTATTTCTCCACATTGTCTGCGTAAAGGTTGCATTTCGTCCAGAAAATCTGAACATATTTAAAATACTGCATAGTAGGCTACATACTGTAATTACAGCAAATACATGTGTGGACACAAATGAAAGTATACAGCAAATGAAATACAGTCATTTGTTTCAATAGTGGACTGCAGTAAGTGGGTACGAAAAAAGTACTGATGTAGTGCATATTGTAGGCTACATATTACTGTACTGTACTCTAGACAGTAGAGAAAAGTAGTTGTCACCTGTGCTCCTGTCGAAATGTCCAAATTACTGTTGCAACAGTATATCTGCTGAGGTTGTGCTGAACTCTCTGTCCAGCCTCTCTCAATGTTGCCCCATGGTTCACAACATGGTAAACCAATGTTGTTAGAATGTCATTAGATACGGTAAATTTGGCCCTTTTCTTCCACGGCCTCCAGGTCTCCCTCTCCCTACCACTCTTCCCCCACGTGCTCCCCCTCTCATCCTCACTCTCCCTCTTCCTCTTCCTGCAACAATGCCTTCCATTTTTGATGAGGACTGGTACACTGACCTGTTGCCTTTTTATAGTGCTTACACCTGATTGGTGTGTTTACAGTTTAGCACTTTAGTGCTCGTACACGTGATGCCCGTGTTTGATCCATTCGTACAGATGTGTGGCATTTTACCAGGCAGTGTCTAAAAAAGGCAATTAAGTGACATCATTTTACATTTCTGTGTCTAATGTAGAAAAGTGTGTTTAGTGATTTGTAAAAAACTGTGTGTAGTATTTTGCAAATAATGTGAGGCTGAGAATATGATTATAGTTGTGCAGGTCTGGGCTTCTGTTTGGCTCCTTGAATGTCGGGTTTCACTAACTGTGTGTTATTTGAAATTTTTGTGTCTAAGCAATCAGAAAAACTGTAATGCAAAGGTAAGCTCATCTGTTCTTATAAATCATGCATGCAAATATCAGAGGAAGAGGCAGAATTGTCAGAATGAGCGGAAGTGGACAAGGGAGAGGAAGAGACAGAGTAAGAGTAAGAAGAACAACAATCTCAAATGAGATCCATACCACACTACGACAGAAATCCCTATGACAGAACAACCTTCTCCAAGCCATGGAAGAAGCTTGTGGGGACATTGCTGTGGAGTCCTGTAAGGGACTCAGGCATTCAAGGACATTTTCCCCTGCTGTTTGGCTAGAGAAAACATTGCCTGTGATGTTGAGGAAAATCTCTGGCCTGACCCTGGTCAGAGACAGGATTTTGACGCAGAATGGACAGTACTGTAGCATACTTAAGCCCTGTTACCTAGGTGAAACTGCTTGTTTATTTCCTTTTTTTTCTTAGCCTTTGTTCCCCAAATTACAGTTTACAGTAATGAATTTGTGTTGTTGACACAGTAATACTATTTGTATGCTGTGACCACTACAGTAACAAGAGCTCAAAATGCAATTACTGTATAAAGTAAATAGAAAATAAACAGCCTGTAAGAAAGACAATTGCAGCATTTGTGAGTTTTATGATTTACATCATGTCAAATTCATGAGGTGGAACATTTCAAAAATTCAGGGGCACGTTATAGTCAATGGTTCATGGAAACCTTTTTATAATAGTCTTTTCAATTCGTCCCAGCAGTGTGTAAAGGGTATTCAGAAGGTTGAATTTATTTGAGGGCTTTGTGTGTATTTTGAATGCAAAGTTTGGTTTTTACCACAGATAATATGGTTTTGACTTCAGTGTTAGATTTTGGGTCAAAAGTCAAGGGTTTGGCAGTGTAAGTATGAAGATGTGTGTTTAAAGTTTGGAGAAAACACAGTGCACGTTCAAGAAATGTGTCTTAGCAATGGAGAAAAACTGTAAGTTGGCACTGCAGACAGTGGTGGACTGAGAGTCCTGTCAAACAGGGAAGTCTGTTACACAGCAACTGTCTCCCTTTCTCAATTCTCACCGTGCTTTGGGATGGTGTCAGAGGACGCATCTTTCACTTACACAAATCGTCCGTGTGTGTTCAGCCCACTGCAGATCACCCACAGCATGTCAACATTGATGGCGTCGGCTGAACGTGTTTGGGTTGGCGTGAAGGTGTCTGTGGGGTCTGTCCCTGTAAATGTATCTCTCTGTGTGTGTTTTGGGTCGTCACAATGGCTTAAAAGTAAGCGCTTGTTTCTCGTGAACAGTCTAGTCTGTGGCCGCGAACGTGTCACATTGCAGCGGGCATCACGCATCGTCAGCTACGTAAATGTCCATAAATCACACTGTCGCTAGCTTATTATGTAGCCTAGTAGCCATATGAATATCCAATTCCTTTTGTAGCGGGCGTACATTGAAAGGTGCGTGATGACTGCCATTAGTGCAGACACATCAATATTCTGCAGGTGTGGCTTGTTGACGCAGTGTGACAGAATGGCTGTGGCTTACAGCTCTTGGAGCAACAGTGTGCTGTGTGCTCCGGCTGGAGAGCCTATCGACAAGCTGTCATGGCCGGTAATGGCAATATACAGGATGTATTTATGTATGTGCCACATGGGGCCGGGTTTTCTCTCTCCCTGTCCGTATCCGTGACTCTTTCTCTGCTCTTCTCTCACTCTTTTCCTTCTGCCTCTATCACACCCCCTCCCCCCTCTCTTTGGTCCCACTTTAGAGAGAGGTTATCTGAGTGTCTCTCCTCTTTTTTTTTCTTCCTATTCTTGTTAGTGTACCTCTGTCAGCCCCCCCCCCTTCCCCCCCCCCCCCCACACACACACACACCCACACAGAAACACGGACGCACACACTCCCACTGTACTACACCTGTGTTGGTTAGATTTCCCAAACAGTACAATTACACCCCGGAATATGTGGTAATGATGGTGTCTGTTTAAATGGGTGTGTGCACCTGTGTATGTGTATGTGTGCGTGTGGTGTGCCGTGTAACTGTTCATGCCCCGTCTTCATTGTGTGATTTTGTTGACATCTACATCCCAAGCAAAATGCTAACATGATGTGCCTTATCAATATGAAAACGTGTACATCATAAACACAGATTCAAGTCTTGCGTAAAAGCTGAAGGAGACTGTACAGTATACAGTTTGGCGTTGGAACTGGCTGTGTTCTGAATGCTAACTGCACTGAACATAATTTTAGACCTGCAGAGCTGTGCTCTGGAAGATTCCATTCTAACATGAACCAGGCGAGTGTGTGTGTGTGTGTGTATGTGGGGGGGGGGGGGGTTGGGGGGGAGGGGGGGGGGGATTCCAGAGAGAGGGAATGGAGGGATTTGATTGGTCTGTGAAGCACAGCTATCCAGCATGCTGTCATGTTGTTGCCTCAGTGTCTCTCATGTGAGTGTGTGTGTGCATGTGTGTGTCTATGCTACTTCCTCCAACCCCCCACCCCCACCTTTCTCTCTTTTTTTCTCTTGTGCTCTTGCACTGCAGAGGTAAACTAGAGAGGGTGTGGGGTGTGCTTGCGTCGGTTGCAGATGGGTCAGTTTTTTTACAAAAATGTTATATTTATATAAGGGCATACAAAAATACAGGGTGTTGATATCACAGCCTGGAAACATACCTAGATACATGTTTGGCACCTCCATTGTGTATGTAGTGCAAAAATTGGTTGTGTTTTAAGATTGGGAAAATAGGTAGGTTAAGCAGACATCCCAAGTCTCCCGGAAGTCAAGGGCGTAGGTTTGATTTGAACATTGGTGGGGACACAATTTTACCATTATATTTGCTATCAATGCTCCTGCCTGGATATTGTTTGTACCAACTGTCTTGAAAACGCAGGGCCCTATTTGACAGTCTGTACTTCAATATACTTTGGGTCAGGTTGGTCTGGCTTGTCTTCAATGTCCATAACATGGACGTCTTCGCTGCTACACTCATCTTCACATGAACCGTCACTGCCCCTCTCAATGTCTATATCCTTCCTACCAATCTCCTTAAAACAATTACACATTTAGCTACACTATCAACTAATATATACTTTTAGAACCAGCTAAGCACATCCATAACCCCAATCTACAGTAGATTGATTGTTGAATCTACACATTTCTAAAGTGTTTTCACTGTTTTATTCACTTCAAATCTACACCTGTGACCCTGTAGTTCCAACTGCCTTTTCCATGTCTGAACTGCTGCCTTCCATTGCTTCATTTGCCTAATAGAAGTTGACACACACACATATATATGGCAATGCTAAATTCTTCTTCTGAGTATTTCTTTATGGCATTAGTTTAGCCAAGTATGAACACACTGTGCCTCAAAAACAATATTCCAATCGATTTGAACACTTAATGTCATAATCACTACAGACTATTTTTAAGACCTCACCTGGGACCCTGTTTGTCCATCTCTTTCTGTCTCTTTACTGCTGCTTGGATCAACTGGCACTTCCTTTGTCTGATAAATGACACAGTATACAGTACAATAAATTATGATCATTTATAACTGTATAAACTAGCTGTAACAATGTAAAGCTAGACATTAATACTACTTACACATTGTCTTTTTGTGAAGAAGGACCTTATATCAGTCATTCTTTTTTGGTGCCATTCTGTTAACATCTAAAAAACATTGAAATAAGCAGTTTGGTATGACTATATTAACAAATCCGTTTAGTTTGCAGGTATAGCTAGCATGGCTTCGACCGCAACTACGGCAGTCTACAACTCCACATTCAAGACAAAGAATGTCGGAAAGCTAGCAGGCAGACAATTCCGTAGTTGTGTTCCTGAACTAGCAAAGGCTCGCTAACGTTAGAAATAGGCATACTATACATTTTCAACAATAATATACAGGAGTGTTATATAATTCGATGTTATAGTTTATTATTCACTCAATGTTAACGTATACCTACAGGAGTGGCCTGCCAAAAAGCCAATTCTCAGTCTAGCTTCGACGCTCACCTGACCACTGTTAGCTGACAGGCTGATAGCATAGAGTTAATATAACTAGAGTAAGCTACTTTTGTCTTCCAAGATGGCGTCCCCATTCATTTCTATGAAAAGTGCTCAGTGGCGCAGTGAGGCAAGCGAGAGTGCGAGGCCGGACGCGGCCATCTTTCCACTTCCGTGTCTTCCTGTCTAGCTTTAAACAGTGGTTCTTTTTTTTCCCTAGCTCCGAGAGCACATGTAAATCGGCTATCGGCCAATGTGAACTTTTGTGCTCGTGCCCTGTTAGTATCCGCGAGCACATTTGCAGGCAACTTTCATTGACTAAGCAAATAAATGGGTTGCTAGTTTACCCATTTCGGATTGGTTTCAAACTTAGCAAAAATCGGGAAAAATTATTCCATGAAAAAGCTAGTAGTATGAGCCAGGTTCGAGATTCAAACTAAAATTATTGGGGGAGATAGTTTTGTAAATGTTGAATGGAGTTGATAGAATAAACACGACCGGAAGAGTCGGAAACCTAACCGTACATGCAATACCACCTACATCCATCGGGGCATTTGCTTCAAGCCGAGGGGCGAGGGGTGGGGGCTTGGCTGATAGGCTACACATTGTGATCAGCGCTCTCCTGCCAATCAGGAGTAACACTGACCTTGAGAGAGCTAACCAATTGTGGAGCAGAACATTTTAAAAGAATGAAAAATGTTTAGACTCGCAATTATTGGTGGGGACAATTACACATGTCCTAAACATTGGTGGGGAGATGTCCCTACCCTGCCTACCTAAATTTACGCCTATGATTATGTGACAATCATCAACGCCTTGAATAGTAGGCTAAAATCCATTCACTCTTCCAAAAGGTGCCGTGTCAAATTCCTAACAACTTATTCATGAATTCAGTTTTGATTTCTTTGTAAAAATTTACACAGTGCCAAAAATGTCCATGTAACTACACGTTATTAATTTCAACACAAATTAAATGGTCTGAAAACGTTAGAAATGATATATCTCTTTCAACATACAGTATGTTAATCCAGGCTTATCTCTCTCTCTCTCCGCCTCTCTCTCTCCGCTTCTCCCTCTCTACGACTATCTCTCTCTCCACACCCCACCACTTGTATGCATTTCCCGCATTTACGAAACCGTGAAAGGAATCGAAATTTAAACCGGCACGTTTTTTATACCTCACCCTCACCCATCTTCTTCGAGTGTCGAGGGGAAATATGGGCATACTGTGCGTTGACTGAAAATAAATCATTAGTTTTAGACCCATACGTGTATGCTTTTAAACTTTGTAAACAGGTTCCGCAAGTTTTATCAAAAGCTTATCAAAAGCGTGATAAAACTCCCTAACATGCGTTAGGGAGGGCTACCAACGTTAGCAGGACAACTTGGTGTTGCCGTCTCGTGTAAACTGGTTGAAATGTGTGTGTCTCACGGTCAAGGCTTGCGAGTTTCTAAGTACCTGAGCAACTGGATGAAGCCAAAGGCCGATAGACAGAGTACGCCCTAAAACATATATATATATATATTTGAATTCTCATTTAAAATTAATGATTTTGCAAGTTATAATTATTCAGTTAGTTGAGATTTTTCAAAAAAGCATGCCACTTCAGAAAAGATTGAATGGAAACAGTTCTGCATTGATTAGCCTATATGATCTGTACCTTTCACATTTACATTTAGTCATTTAGCAGACGCTCTTATCCAGAGCGACTTACAGTAAGTACAGGCACATTCCCCCCAAGGCAGGTAGGGAGAAGTGTATTGCCCAAGGACACAACGTCATTTGGCACGGTGGGGAATCGATCCGGCAACCTTCTGATTACTAGCCCGACTCCCTAACCGCTCAGCCATGTGACTCCCCGACTTTCAAGTTCATTACAGTCATAATTTGTCCTCAATCTATGATGTCCTAACTTTTCATGCTGATCATTGAACTAAAACACAGTAGTCATAACACTCAAACTATTTTTACTGTATTCCTTGTAAAGACATAAAAATAAAATACTAAATGATGGTGCTGTTTCTTCTGTTCTCCTCACTAACAGACATGGCAGAAAATAATAATACAGTAAATGATGTGAACTTTGTTGTTTTTTATTGAGGAAACCAAGTTTTTACCCACAGATTCAAACAAACTGAATGTGTATGTGCCTTTGACGCTTTGCTGAAGGTAGAACAGTTGATGATTTCATCCAAAGGGTCACACAGTGGGGGGATTTGAACCTTAGACCCCTTTTGGGGATAGTTTCTACTCTTATGTAACAGAAAGGTTGCATCTAGCTAGCCAACCAACTAGCCAGTTATCCAACCAGCCAGCAAGTCATCTAGCTAGCCAACCAGCCAACCAGCCAACCAGCCTGTCAGGGGCTCCAGCGGTTTCTGACCAGGCCTGTGAAGAACCATATCAGAGCCCCCGTCACCCCCCCTCTGACCGCGCCCTCCAGCGTCATCGGCCACAGTCCCACTGCCAGGCCTGTAGCCACAGCAACAAGCAGCTTCAGCCTGTCGCTGAGCACCTTCTCCCTGTCCTCCTTCCTCCACTGGTGTCTGTAGCGCTCCCTCTCCTCCACATCGCTGCTCCTGCTCACTGCAAGAGGACAGACACACGTCACCTCTCACACCCCCTGGTGTTCCATCATACTCTTGGATCTGAATCAGTCGGGTGCCTGAATCATACTCAGGTAACTGAATCGTTCAGGTTTAGTAAGCAGCTATGGAGGGTTGGTTTACAGTCCATCACCTCTGTTCTACAGGGGCCGACGGGAATGTCAGTGCTTTGTAAAAGTCTGAGCTATTGTGCATGTATTCAGATTGAAATTCTGATATTGATTTGAGCCCCAAGACTGTGTGGATTAGTATATGAGATTCCTGGTTGTGCAGTGGAATTTTGAGTGTATGCAGAATTGGGTAAATTCTACAGCAAAGTCAATATAAAAATGTAGTTGTGCCTCGTGAGGGTGCAGTTTTACCATGTTGCCTGTGTAACAGACGTGGTCTTGCAAGTTCCGTCAGAGGTATACGGGCATCCATCTGCTCAGAACGGGAGTCGAACTCACCACCTCTGACATCCCAAGCGCCACCACTATCAACTACGCCAACGAAAAGCTAGCAATTTGTTGACGCGGGTGGCTTTTTACATACTTGAGGAGTGAGTTTCACCACACACCGGCTACATTCTAGCCTGACGTTGTCATACTCATAATTCTAGTCAGAATATGAGTCTGAGAACTCTCCGTTGGGCTTTGACTACGGGGCCTGTTTCAAACGAGCCTGGAAAACAAATGCCTCTTCGCTCAATTGGATAGATCCACAACCAATCAGAGCGACAGAGTATGTGACGTATGTTAAGCGCCGCATATTTGTTGTCAACAGAACTAAACTGAGAGGCAGCTAAATCTTTACTGACTAAACTGCAAGCAGACTTGAAGTATGCTTGAAGAATGAATACAAACAATTTTTGCCTGTGTTGTAAAATTAATTTAAGGGCAGGGGGAGTACTTGTTCACACGGTCAACCTTTTTGAGCGAAACAATAAAGGGCAATGCATATACGAACAAGTTCTCCGTTTAGGATTACAACTCCACAAAAGAAAAGGAGAAACCACAATGGCCAATGGGTTTTCATTGTGTCCCATCTTCTTTGCGACCATCGGGGCCAGCTGATAAATTAAACTTTTACCGAATCCCGTAGGAAGGACGGCAAAAACATATTTTCCATCGACAAATGCCTTGATTGCGTCTCTCTGTTCCTCTTTCAAAATTAATGCACTGTCGATGTCTTCTAAAACAGACTCGATGGCAGAATCATAACATCCCAGATGTCCAGCGGTAGCCATGTTTGTTCAAAACAAATTCAACTTGAGCGCTCTTTTGTGTTGTGGGTGATTACGTTACTGTTGATCATCTGTCCATCATCGTATAAAGCCCGCCCTGGCAATTTCATTGGTTCGCCCAGATTCTGGTTTTCTGTAGTTGGTCCCCAATACGAGACCCTCCAGACCCAACTTCCCGACCAAATTTTTGGGCGGGTAGAAGTTGGGCTGGCAGCCAGGCTAGCTACATTCACCCCTCAAACTCACTCCGGTCGGCTAGCTGATGCTAACCTAGTGATCCGGGTCACGGCACCAGTGTAACAGACGTGGTCTTGCAAGTTCCGTCAGAGGTATACGGGCATCCGTCCGCTCCGAACGGGAGTCGAACTCACCACCTCTGACTTCCCAAGCGCCACCACTACCAACTACGCCAACGAAAAGCTAGCAATATGTGACGCGGGTGGCCTGTTACATACTTGAGGAGTGAGTTTCACCACACACCGGCTACACCTGCAGGTGACGACATATCTTATCAGGGAATGACAGAGCGACACAAACAAATCAGAATAAGAATCTGGTTTATTGCCAAGTTAGTTTACACTAAACATTTGCTTTGGTAGGTTGGTGCATTACTAAAAAGAAGCTTGTAAGATACAAGAACTGAAATATAAAAATGCAAAATGTACAATAAGGTACCGGTACACATTCTTTATATGAAGTTTACTATGAGATACTATAAAAAGTGTACAATATGTCTGAAAATAAGGAAGATCCGTACAGGATGTGCAACACTTCACAGGATGAAGTGTAACAGGATTGTTCAAACACTTATACATTTGAACTTGAGACTATAAAATCTGCAACATAAAAGGCCATAGTCAAAATATTGATTCACATTTTTGTCTTTAGGTAGGAGATAAAGGACTATGGTCAATAAAGTGAGAAAAAAAAGAAAGAAGAACGGCCTTTATAGTGAGTACCAGTCTAATATTTAAAATGATCATCAGCCGATAATGATCGGTGACCGATTGATCAGAGCACCCTTAATTCAGAACAAAACAAGATGTAGAAGTGTGGGTTTTTTATTTCATTTTTAGTTTAGTTTAACATTAACAGTTTAACATTAGTCATCTCTAGAGGTTGTTGATCTCTCAGCCAGTTTCCTCTTTACATAAAGAATAACTGTAGCTGCTCCTACTGACCCTACAATCACTCCTACTACGTTTTTTCCAGACAGTCTTGCTATTTCTACTACTTCCTTTTGTGCCCATCCTTGCAATAGTACACCTAGTGCTGCAGCCACACCTGTTACTCCTCCTACAACTCCTGCAACAGATACTTCTACTTCTGCTACAGCTCCTGCAACAGATACTTCTACTTCTACTACAGCTCCTGCAACAGACCCTTGTACTTCTGCTATAACTCCTGGTAAAACCAGTTCTGATACTCCTACAGCAATTGCCCCTGCTACAGTTCCTTCTGCTACTTCTGCAAGAGATCTTCCTGCTACTTCTGCTACAGCTTCTGGTAAACCCAGTACAGATACTCCTGCTACAACTCCTGCTACTCCTTCTGCTACATGTGTTCGTACTACTTCTGCTACAGCTCTTGGTAAAACCAGTTCTGATACTACTCCTAGAACTATTGCCCCTGCTACAGCTCTTCCTGCGTCTTCTCTTACATATTCTGGTAAACCCAGTACTGATATTGCTGCTACAATTCCTGCTACAGCTCCTGCTACAGCACCTCCTGCTACTTCTCTGAAATGCAGTCTTGGTGCGACTGCTACAGCTACTGCCACACTTCCTACAGCCACTGCTGTTGCAGTTGTTACTGCTACTAATTCGTATCCTTCTCCAGCCAGTCTTACAGCCCCCCCTGCTACAGCCCCCCCTGCTACTCCTGCTACAGCCACCCCTGCTACTCCTGCTACAGCTCTTGTTAAATTAGCTCCTGGTTCTACTCCTCCTGCTACTCCTGCTACCACCACCCCTGCTACTCCTCCTATAGCTCCTATTACAGCCCATACTGCTGCTGTTGTTTCAGCGTATGCTACACTTTCACTTGCTTCTCTTGTAACAGCTTCTACAACAGCCAATCCTGCTACGGCATATCCTGCTACTATTCTCAACGTCCCTTTCCGATTGATTGCTTCCTGAGCCTTCTTGTACATGTCGTTGGTGTAGTGCTGCCCCTCATTCTCCTCCACCATCCTCTCTATCTTCTCCAGCAGCACTAGGACCTGAGTGGTGTTACCTCTGGATTTGTTATCAAGTACATGATATCTGTCCCCACAGCTGTTAACTAGGTCTCTGAGATCCTCATTTTCTAGAATAATGCTTTCTACTGTTTCTTTCTCCAGTTTGTCACCATGAGTGAATAGCAGGAGAGTAAAGCCTGCAGCCTCGCCTCCAAATTTATCCTGGATCCACTTCACACTGTCTCTCTCCTTCTGAGTGATTCTGGCCTTCCGACTGATGACCAGCAGGAAGGCATGAGGTCCTGGGACTGACAACTCTACACACCTAGCTAACTCAGATTTAACACCCTCTACTTCCTGTTCTGATAATAACTCATCATTGATTCCTGGAGTGTCGATGACATCGATCTTCATCCCAGCCACCTCTCCACTCTGCTTCACACACTCTTTATTCACAGAGTTTTTAGAAAATTTAGCCTGGAAGGCCCCAGGTTTCCCCAGGATGGTGTTTCCTGTTGAACTCTTCCCTGCTCCTGTCTGTCCCAGAAGAATGATCCTCAAAGTTGAGACTGTTGGAAGCAAAATTAATTGTTTACAACACTGTACAACAATATTAACAATTAAGTTAACAATATTATTAATAGGTGTTAGGGAGTCAGATGGTTGAGCGGTGAGGGAGTCGGGCTAGTAATCAGAAGGTTGCCGGATCGATTCCCCGCCGTTCCAAATGACGTTGTGTCCTTGGGCAAGGCATTTCACCCTACTTGCTTCGGGGGGGAATGTCCCTGTACTTACTGTAAGTCGCTCTGGATAAGAGCGTCTGCTAAATGACTAAATGTACCGTTACAGTGTTGAGCATTAAATTAGCTGCACATACAAGCCGTACAACCACTAGAAAACTGTAAAATCGGGGTACAAGCCGCGGTTTTATTTCCGTAAAATATGGTAGATATTGCAATGTAGTATGTGTTCTTCTGCATGTAACAATTCATTCACATTTCTTCAGAGTTTATTTCTCCACCTTTCTGCTTCTCCACCTCATATCCTGTCTCCCCCCCCTCCTCTCACCTCCACCTTGTGTCCTACATCCACCCTCTGGTCCTCCACCTCCTCCCTGTCCCATCCTAAACTTTATGGCAGACTTCTGTTGCTGTTGCTGTTTGAGTTTTGCAAGAATTGTTTGTTTAGTGTTGTTTGGCTGGTTTGGTGTAAGGTTTTGTGGTTAGTGTGTCAAGTTCAGCAAAAACAACCCATAGTTTCCAAGATAAAAAAAACTGTAATAGCAGCAGTAGAAGTATAGTTAGCATTGAATCTAATAATCATCGATGAAAGAGTCTCTCCCCAAATTTTTTTCATAAAAGATTACTTTTATCTGGACTAAAGAACAACACACAAAACGTACCCTTGATGCCCGATGTGGCCATGGTTACAGTCAGACGCACAGTAACTCTGATCGGTGGATGGTTGACACTTTCAGTAGATTCAGATGAGGCCTATAGCCAGTGTAGATGGTACCCTGTCCAGCTCTGACAAGCAGCAGGTCTCTTCAGTCTCCTGTCCCCTCTCCTTCTCTGCACAACAGGGCCTCTGTGATTCCTTGAAGTCACCTGTTGTGAAAGTAGGAGGGATTGAGAGGAGGAAGTGGGTCCAGTGATGAAGGAAGTGTCATGGTGTAAATAAGGGAGTCAGGTGGCTGAGCGGTTAGGGAATCGGGCCATCAATCAGAAGTTTGCCGGTTCGATTCCTGGCTGGCAACATGAAGTTGTGTACTTGGGTAAGGCACTTCACCCTACTTGCCTCGGGGGAATGTCCCTGTACTTACTGTAAATCGCTCTGGATAAAAGCGTCTGCTAAATGACTAAATGTAAATATATTCCTCAGCCGTCGATATGTGATTGGAGTGAGAGGGGGAGAGATATAGAGAGAATGTGAGCGAGGGAGCCACAAAGAAAGAGAGAGGCGGGGAGGGATTGAGAGAGAAAAAGGGGGAGAGAAAGAGTGGGAGGATAAGGAAGGGAGAGATACAAAGAGTGAAAAAATACAACAAGAGGGGGGAAAAGAAACAGGGAGTGAGGGAGGTTATGTAAAGACAATGAGAAGTGGGTAGAGTTCTGGAGGAACCAGTCTCATGGTTGGCAGAGATAAACATGTTCCTTATTCTGTAACCAACAGCATCATGTGAGTGACGGCCATCTTGATGAGTTGTATCTGACCTCCAGTAACCCCCAGACTGCTCTACTCCATGATACAGGACTGTTTGATCTGATCATTAACCAGTTACTGTCCTACCAAGGCTAATTTAGAATCTGTTAACGAATGTTGTTTCTAAAACTGGTTGTTCCCATCCTTGATTGTGATTGGCTATATTGCATTCCATGCCGTTGTAAAATCCAGCATAACCTCACAGGTTGTCCTCATAACATTCTTTAACATTCCATATTACTGCGCATCGAATATTTCAAATTGAAAAGACGGCAAAAATGTCCATCTGGATGTTGCGTGGCAACGATTTATGTAGGAACTATACTTTGTAGTAGCGGAAGAATGACGGTTTATTATTAAACTATTTAGTTTCTAATTGTTTTTATTGATGAACCCATATTAAATATTTGTAGTAACAGTTTTAGCGAGTCGCGAGTCCGTGATTTACGCTGATTTTAGAACAGGTAAGGGGAGTTGTTAGGCACGACGCGAAGCGGAGTGGGGCTTATTGGGGCTTATTGCTTAATTCTATCCTGCACATTCAGTCACCCAGCAAGAAGTGACACAATTGGTTTGGTCAGATGGAATTAACACTGGATTTGTGGACATACTGCATTAACATCATCATTTAATATTATACAGTTCCAAAGTGTGCAGCATCACAGAATATCATTACGTATTATAGTATCACAGTATAATACTGTGTATTATACTATAATACTTCCGGCGGAAGTTCTGGGAGCCTCCCGCATTTCAATAGCTGCAAGCCCTCCCTGCAAGCCCTCGCCCCTCGGCTTGAAGCAACGGCCCCGGTGGATGTAGGTGGTATTGCATGTACGGTTAGGTTTCCGACTCGTTATTATTCTATTAACTCCATTTAACATTTACAAAACTATCTCCCCCAATAATTTTTGTTTGATTCTCAAACCTGGCTCATACTACTAGCTTTTTCATGGAAGATTTTTTCCCGATTTTTGCTAAGTTTGAAACCAATACGAAATGGGTAAACTAGCAACCCCTTTTTTTGCTTAGTCAATGAAAGTCACCTGCAAATGTGCTCGCGGATACTAACAGGGCACGAGCACAAAAGTTCACATTGGCCGATAGCCGATTTACATGAGCTCTCGGAGCTAGGGAAAAAAAGAGCCACTGTTTAGAGCTAGACAGGAAGACACAGAAGTGGAAAGATGGCCGCGTCCAGTCTCGCGCTCTCGCTTGCTTCACTGCGCCACTGAGCACTTTTCATAGAAATGAATGGGGACGCCATCTTGGAAGACAAAAGTAGCTTACTCTAGTTATATTAACTCTATGGCTCCCTGACGCCCGCAAATACTAATGCAAATGCTCATCCCCGGAAATCGGGGATGTTGTATTTAGAGGGAGCGAGAGACAGTCCAATTGTCATTTCTTGTAGAGAAAGGTGCATATTGCGCGTCCATATTGCGTCCCGTGAGGATTAAACGCCACCCTCAAATAAACGCAGCACCAAAAATAAACATTGCGTAAGAAACGCAGACCTCGATTAAACGCATGCAAACAAAAATACAATTGACCAATTATCACCCTACGTCAAACAACGTCAAGCAGGCTCAACTGCGCATGTCGGTGGCAAAAGATGAACTTCTCCCGGGTATATACACTTGGAGTGTCAATCAGGTAAATAAAAATCTCTGGCCCACGGGCTTGACATTAACTTTTTGAGGCACTTGTCCTTTGGACAAATACGTTTACGTTTCACTTGTCCATGCACAAAAGTCACTTGTCCGAGACCTTTAAATAGCCTGACCGAGTGAAACTAGCCTGGCTAACGGAGGTCGCTTTCTCAGGCAAATGATGAATGAAACAAGCTCTGTTAAATACATTTGAGAGGCTGGTGCAACTGGTGTGAATCGGTTAAACTCACTCCTAAGTATATAACAGGCTACCCACGTGAACGAAAGTTGGCCTAGCTTGTAGTGGTCGCGCTTGGCAAGTCATAGGTGGTGTGTTCGAGCCCAGCGAGTGGCCAACATCGGCCCCTAGACCTTGTGACGGAGCGTGGCCACATCTGTTACACTGGCTATCTTCAGCAGGCTTGTATCTTTAAAAAAAGTAGTCCTCCTGACGTTTTTGCTGTAGAATGGAGTGAAATACAACATTGTGAACACTACCAGTGAGCGTCCCGAGTCTGACTCTGAGATTAACGTCAAAACAGTGTAACGGGGGACACAGTCTCACTCAGCCATTTTTGCACAAAAATTATCAGACCAGCTGGCTGAAAGCAGAATTCACGTATCTCTTGAAAGCTGCCCTGCTCTACTTTTTTGGGATAGAATTGACCGAACTGTAACATTTTGTGACAAAAACTAGACTTTGTGTTTGACCCCATGTCTATTCTTTGTTTGTCTATGGCCGCCCTACAGCTACAATTCACTAAATCTCTCTTACTAATTAAACACGCCCTCGAATAAACGCCGCCCTTGAATAAATGCCGCACCAAATATGAACATTGTGTAATAAACACTGCAGCGTTTACTCTAAGAAAATACGGTATACACAGATAGCAAAGTCTTAAATTGCTTAAATGTCTGATGTGCTTGTCGATCAGTCCTCCTACACCACGGCACGATACTTGCTGAGCAACAGCGCAAACAGAGGGAAACAGTAGCTAACAACGCTAGTGCTAAACAAGTATTTAGCTGCTCCGCTCCATGACGGGTAAGTAGGGCTCGTGTAACTGCTCACCAAAAGAACGAAAGGGAACCTACTTGTCTTGCAGATTAAGACATTTCTGTAGGTACTTAGCGAAAGTAGCCTCAACTTTCGTTGACTCAGACTTTTAGCTATGGGACTAATGTTGAAGGCTCACACACACATACACTCTCTCACACACCCATATACTGATACACGCACACACACTCTCACACACACATGCAGACACACATACACTCACACACACTGGACCGAGCACGGTCATTCATCACACCCCTTCTTTTTTTTTGAACTTCTTTTTATTTCCTTTTATCAAATGCAGTCATACAGTACATCACATCGTTACATGAAATTAAGTGCTACGGGTACAAGTCTTAGTCTAGTGGGGTTAACAGTCCACGGATGTCTTGGGCCCAAACCATCCGGATCAAGGATTATCAGGATTGAGTTACACATTAACATTGTCCACAAACACAATACATCACACATGACATTACATTAATATAGTATTCTGAAAGAGAAAGGCCTGCAAAAGTCCACTGCATAAATGGAAAAACCAAGACAAAAGAAATATATATCAGTATGTATATTCTACTTATCATATCAAATGGAAGTGTATAGCAATGGGAGACCAGTTGTTTATGAATGCCTCTCTTTTAAGTTGTAATAGTGCAGTCAAGTGTTCCATCCTGTACATATCTTGGATTCTATCCCTCCATTGGGTTATTGTGGGGGGCTGTGGCTTCAGCCAGCAAGATGTTATTACCTTATTTGCTATTAGAAGAAGGGCCCTCAGAAGTTTTGTTTGGCTATTTTCTTCAAGGTTATCAGGCAATATCCCTAAAATGAAGTGTGATGGTTCTAACGGTATGTCAATAAATAAACATGTTTTTATTTCCCTTTGTATTTTCTTCCAGTATTCCGATAACTTTGGACAGTCCCAAAATATATGTGTGTGGTCTCCCACCTTGCCACAACCCCTCCAACATTGTGCTGAGGTATTGCTCCATTTAGATGTTATAAGTGGAGTTCTGAAGTATCTCATTTTAATCTTCCATCCAAATTCCCTCCAGTTAGGACTACTGGTTACTCTGTGTCCCTGTTCACATGAGTTTTCCCATTGTTCATCAGAGATTATTATGTTCATCTCTAGTTCCCATTTTTCTTTAATATCCAAATTATTCTCCTTTAGTTCCTCCTGCAATATCCTGTATAGATGTGATATGAACCTTGCTTTCACTGTTGTTTCAATTGTCGATATGAAGAACTTTTCTAATCTGGATGGTGGTGAGCAGAGCTTTTCCCATTCCTGGTGTGTATGTAAATAGTGTCTTATTTGTAAATATCTGTAAAAGTCTTGGGTTGGTAACTCATATTTCTCTTGAAGCTGTTCAAATGACTTCAATACACTTCCTTCAAACAGCTGGTCCAGTACCACTATACCCCTCTCCCTCCATCTTTCAAAACACCTGTCTAGTCTAGCAGGAAGAAAGTCTGAATTGCTTGCTATTCTTAGAGCTCTGGATATAGTCATGGGGAGGTTTAATTTTTTCCTCACAACTGACCATATTTTTAGAGTATTTTTAACCCATATGTTGGTAATCTTCTTTTTCCCACAGTGGTCCAAAGTCAGGAATGGGAATGAGTCCAGTGGTGTATTTGGGCATTCACTTTGCTCCATTCCCACCCATATAGTGTCTGTTTCTTGGGATAGCCAAGCAACCATTGCTCGTAATTGGGCTGCCCAGTAATATTTTTTCAGGTCTGGCAAGTTCAAGCCTCCGTTGTCTTTTGGGCATAGTAGTCTTCTAAGTTTAAGTCTGGGAGGTTTGCTTTGCCATATAAATTTGGATAACCATTTGTTAAGTGCAGTAAAAGTGGCCGCAGGAACATATATAGGTAGTGATTGAAAAAGAAAGAGCAATCTTGGCAGGACGTTCATTCTTATCGTTTCTATTCTCCCTATCAAGGAGAGTGGCAGGATTTCCCATCTTGTGAGGTCTGCTTTTATGTGGCCCATCAATTTTCCATAGTTGATCTTGAACAGTTTTGATAAATCTGTTGTAATGATAATTCCCAGGTATCTAAATCCCTGTGACCAGTGAACATTAAGCCTTCCTGTTAGTTGTATAGGCCATTGTCCAACTAACATCATTGCCTCTGATTTTGATTGGTTGATCTGATAGCCAGAGAGTTCTCCATATTCTTTTAAAGTGTCCATCAACGCAGGAACAGATATGACTGGATCACTTATGTAAGTCAGGATATCATCTGCATAGAGAGATATCTTATGTTCTCTATTTCCCATGTCTTTTATACCTTTTATTTCATCACACCCCTTCTGACCTTACTGACTCTGCAGCAGTCATTACTGTGGGGGTCTCGTCATCCTACTGGCCCCCAGGGGGGGCAAGGGGGCCCTGAAGGGACAGGGCCTCTGGCTGGCCAAGGACTGGACCAAAGCCAAGTCCACTCTTAGCCCCTCACGTCTTCAGGACTAAATTCTTCAAGTTCTTTTTTTCCAAATCCACTTAAGCACTTTAACTCAGAGCCTAACTTATAGTTCCTAGCCCTGGCAGGTTCTGAAAAGTTTTGTTAGACGATTCCAAACCATTTTCCAACTGTTTTTCACCCAGCTTGACCGTTAGCAGAGTTTTGCATGCGGCCCCTGGCAGTGAAAGCTGGAGCAACATGGAAGTCAAGGTTGTACGGCAATATCTTCTAGAGGTTTTGTTCTATACAGGATATCGCTGTGTATTCTGTTCTGAGCAGACGGGATTAGTGGAATGGTGGTGGAGTGATGAGGTGGCAGCTTCCATCTTGCTCTCTGTCTAGATATTGGGTTGTGTAATGTTGAACACAATTGACTAAGCACATAAACACGTGCTGAATTCAAAACAATTTCAGCCAATGAGCTGTTGTTACAACATACCGGACGTGTGGACCGCCGTACATAGAATATAGTACCGTATTTTTTTCGGAAATAAAGCCACGGTTTAGACCCCGATTTTAAATTGTTCTTGTGGTGGTGAGGCTTATATTTCGATGCGGCTTATAGCATGTTTTTATAACAAAACAACACTTAGAAACGTAGAAACACTTTTTTCATTAATGCTATTTAACCCGTTAAGGAGTAACGTCGCACATGTGGTCGTTCATGTCTCAAGGTAAATATTAGTTAATTCCCGGGCAATAGAAAACATACATTACGCACTTTTCCTTTCGTTGTCGAAGTGTGTTACACAACTGCATTCTGTAAGATCGCCTATACTCGTGCATTGCTTGGTATCATGGTTTCCGTATCAAGTACGGCATATATTCCAGTGCGGTTTAAACTCAGATTTACAAACACAAAGCTCTCATTCTGATGGGGTGCGGTTTATAGAAAATGCGGCTTATTTTCCGAAAAATACGGTACTGCCTATCACCAACGGGGGGAGGGGAAGGGAGGATCCATGTTGAATAGTGACACGGATTGTGTAAGAATGGCAACTGAATAAGTGACTAATAAAGTTGCAAAGCTTGTACGGGAATGTCTCAATTGCAAAACAAAATTATCCTAGTGTCTCTCATAATGGAGCTGTCTGAATTGCATTATGGGATAGATCATAATTCCATCCATCCAGCGTTCTGTATAGCTAAACATACTGTGTATGCTTATGTACAGTAGATGATAAACAGTGTAGGCCTCTTAAGCCCATCCCTAGAAGGATCAGTCCTATTCTTTCCAGCAGCCACATATACCATTTTAACAGCTGAAACACCTCCCCCCCCCCTTCTTTCTCCAGAACCATGAGAGGGAGACGGCGCTCCACTGCGCGGCCCAGTACGGACACTCTGACGTGGTGTCGGTGCTGCTGCAGGAGCTCACCGATCCCACCATGAGGAACAGCCGCCACGAGACCCCCCTGGACCTGGCTGCTCTGTACGGGAGGCTGCAGGTCAGGAGGAGGAGAGGGACGGAGGAGAGGGAGGGATGGATGGAGGGAGGACAGGGTGGGAGGAGTGGAAGAGAGGTGGGAGGGAGGACTGTGAGGGTGGATAGGGGAGGGAAGGAGAGAGCGACTGAGGCAGGGAGGAGAATAGAAAGGAAAGGGAAGGGAGGGAGGAGAGGAGGAGATGATAGGGAGGAGAGGGGGGGAGAGGAGAAGAAGAGGTGGAGAGATGATGAGATGGATGTTCGAAAAGGTGGGGGTGGCTAACCTGTCTCTTTCTTCACAGGTGGTTTGCATGCTGGTCAGCGCCCACCCCAACCTGATGTCCTGCCACACGCGTCGACACACTCCCCTGCACCTGGCCGCACGCAACGGCCACCATGCCGCCGTGCAGACCCTGCTGGAGGCCGGCATGGACGTCAACTGCCAGGTAAGGGGTCACCCGGGGTCACTAGGTGGGGGGGGGGGGGGGGTTTGCGAGCTATGATAAGGTAGTCGTTTAGTCTGTTTTTGTTTTTTTGTTTTTAGTTGGGCCCTCAGTTTCTTTTGATGGATCTCCATAACAAACCATTGAGCGCAATTTGTGGAAACTATCGTACAATGGTTGGACATCAGTGTTTGAGGCCTTTCAAGGCCAACGTATTTTTTTTAAATCCTAACAGTGCGTCCTGAAGAAGATGGTCTTGTAGGGGAAGGGATCCTGGGTCGGTTTGGGGAGGGTATGCATATGACTCATTGGTCGAGTGTCTCTTGATGGTTGGGGTGAAAGGTGCTGTGTAGTGAAGAGGATGAAGCTGTCAGTGGATGGCTTGAGCTCACGGCTTAGGTAGCTTAGCTCTGGGGTTCATTCAGAGAATGCAGGTGTCACGTGTGGAGCCTTTTGTTTTAGCTTTGGGTGGGATTCGAACCCTGTCTTTATGGGGTTTCGGAGGTACTAATGGTGTACGGGTTGCATGATATTGTCAGGGTGTAAGGGTGGGGTAGGACCCAAGTGCACGAGAGATGCGAGGCATTTTGAAAACAAAGGTTCAATCTCGAAAAACAGGAAAACGGCTAGGGTACTCACAGTGACAGGGGTGATAGCAGTAACAACAAAGACACGACAGACTGTCTACTACCGCGCACTTTACGAAGTACACTGTGTGACGACCCCGCCTCTACTGGTGGCTGGGGGAGCTACTGGTCTCTGTACCACGGATGTCCCGCAGGTGTGGCCAGCTCATCCGTGATTGGGAACACCTGGGTTCGCTACCATAAGAGCACCGCCCACGGATTCCATGGAGATTCAGGGAGAGAGAGAGAGGCCGCGTGGAAACCTTGCTCCCTAATAAAATCATTCTAACTGCGTGAATCCTTGCGTGACTCTGTCATTTGGCATGCCTGTGAGCCGGGCATGACAACTGCAATACAGTGCACTGCAAAACAGTGCACTTACATATTCAGTGCACTCCGTCGCTGATAAGTGCTGTCTCTAATGGAACACTTACGTTAAACACTTGGCGGAAGTGACAGATGCGACACCCGCGAAAACCTGCCAAAACGAACGCGCTTCTCCACCCCAAGTGGAAAAAGCTGCCGAAAGGGCTCCTCCTCTTCCGCTACGAAGCCAAGATGGCGCCCGTTTAGGGCGAGTAGTGTCCATCTGTTTTTTTGGACCGTTTGCAGTGCGCCACCCGGGTACTTTCAGTGCACTGAATTCTGCTGGTTTTGTGAGTGAAGCGCCCTAAGCACTGAGAGTCAGTGCTCGAAGTGCACAAGTGCACGGTAGTAGACACAGCTAAAGACTGGACACAAAACAGGAAGCGAAATACACAGAACTAAACGACACACAGGTGGACACAATGACAGGGAACAATAGGACAGGGCAAAACCAAAAACAACAGGGGGGCACGGCTGTGGCCGTGACAGATATGTCCTTCACACACCTCGAGATGAAATTGCAGTTCATGCTGACATGAAGGAAGAACGGTCTAACTCTGCTGCCATTGCAGAGCTTGTTAGCAGGAACTCTCCCTCCCACCTCAGTCTTCTCCCTCACATTCATTTTTAAAGCGCCTGTCTCTTGGGTTTTTAAAGAAAGTGAGACCAGTGGCTGAGAATCTCTGCTGTACTCCTACCGAGGGTATCATAGCAACGTTTCTTTAGGTTGTGTGTGTGTGTGTGTGTGCTTGTGTGCCTGCATTTGTGCCTGAGTGTGTGCGCGTGTGCAGACGCAGGTTTCTAGAGGTCAAGGATTAGTGCATTTGATGGAATTTCCACTCCTTTTTCATGGTGGAAAGGGGAATAATTCAGCAAATGCATAAGTGTAAAAGCACTAAATTTGTACTCCTCGTTTTGTGCTCATTTGAACTACAGTGTGTATGTGTGTGTGTGTGTGTGGGTCTGAAAGCATGCATGAGGTGCACTGAATGGTGTGGTGGTGGAAACTAATGAATAATAGATGGACCGAGGAGAGTGAGAGAAGAGGAGGAGGAGTGGGACTAGGTGTTCCTGACTTCATGGTCTTATCTCTGCTGGCGACTCCTTTTGCACATGCTCAGTAAAGACAGGAAGCATCGCTGACGTGGTTGTGGTGGGTTTTATTATTGGGTCGTATTGGGTTGTGCTGCTCTTTCTAGTGTGTTCTACGTCGTACATTTTTCCATGTCGACACTTTCCACTGTAGACGTGAATGTTGTGCTGTACCATGTTTGTTTTTACATCATTTATATGTAAAAAGAATAGCTTTTGGAATAAAATCAAATCTTGTTGTCGCTATAGTATTACCTGTCAGTTAATGCTGTAAGATGGTACTAATGTTGAGATGGATGTTAACGCTACCCACTGTTGCATTTGTTGCGTTTGTGGCACTTTTCCTCTCCAGAGCTCTGTAGCTTTCCCTGCCTCTGTTTCTGTACCACGGTTTGACTCACTGTCATCCTTTGCTGCCCTCTTTGCTGTGACAGTTGCAGATGTGTCTGGAATGGTCGCTGTCGTATCTCGTCCTGTGTTGTCGTAACCACCAGATGCCTGTGTGAAAGATTATACGGGATGCTCGTTCAATGTTTTGATAGAGATACATCTCTCTTTTCTACGATTTGTTGCCGCCCTCCTTGTTCCCTGGTAGGCTGCGTATGTGTGTGTGCGTGTGTGTGTATACACACATCTGAAGAGGTGGGCAGTCCCCCGCACCGCAGGGGTCTGCCTTAGGCTCTCTCTGTCGAGAGGAGATGTGGGAACATGCTGGCCTTTGATTCTCCCATCACTAGCCTCTCTCGTTCTTTTTTTTCCGACAATTGTTTATATCTCTCCCCTCTCTCTCTCTCTCTCTCTCTCTCTCTCTCTCTCTCTCTCTCTGTCTCTCTCTCTCACACATTCTCCCTCTATCTCTCTCTATTTCTCTCTCTCTCTCTCACACATTCTCCCTCTCTCTATCTCTCTCTCTCTCTCATTCTCCCCCTCTCTCTCTCTGCTTTTCTCTCTCTCCCTTTCCCTCTTTCTCTCTCTCTCCCTCCAGTAATCTCACTCTCTCATATAGGATTTGGACACATGCTGCTTGTGTACACACTGGTCAATGGTATACTTAAACCACATGCGCACACACACACACACATTGGTGCATATATTGTGCAACCCAGTCTTATCTCCAAAGAGCACCTTGCAAAGTAGAGGGGAAAAGTCAAGAGACCCATCCAAAAATGATATTTTTTATGTACATGTGTAAATAGTCAGTAGTTTGAGTGTGTGTGTGTTGCCTGTGTGAGAGTCTGTATGTATGTTTGTGTGATTGTGTGTCTAAGCCTGCACGTGTGTGTAGTACCTGGTGTACCTGTAGACGGTATTTCTACATGGTCAGAATTATATCTATCTGTGTATACTTGTGTGGCTGTGTGTAATCTGTGTGTGTGTCTGTCTGCCTCCATTACAAGCCATTGTGCAGCATGTTGAAATAATTACTGTCAAGTCCTGCTGGTTTGTCAGTGGATGAATAATGTATCGAGCACTACAGATTCCCCATACTCACCCACCCACCCACTGTCTCTCTCTCTATCTCTCCTTCTTACTCTCTCTCTCTCTCTCACCCCCCCAACGATGAAGTAGTTGTAATTCCCCGTGGATGCCCCACACAGCAAACAATCACACCACAAACACAGCAACCCACATACTGTACACACCCCCACCGACCCCCCACACACCCCCACCCGCATACACAAAGCAAACTGGGGGTTGGATGGCTGAGCGGTTAGGGAGTCGGGCTATTAATCAGAAGGTTGTTGGTTCGATTCCCGGCTGTGCCAAATGACGTTTTGTCATTGGGCAAGGCACTTCACCCTACTTGCGTTGGGGAGAATGTCCCTGCTGTAAGTCACTCTGGATAAGAGCATCTGCTAAATTACTAAATGTAAATGTAAACTTGGAGCACTTCACATTAAACCTATCATCTGTCATACATCTGTCATACATCTGTCATACACAATCCCCTTCCCTCCTTCCCATACCCAACACTATATTTCACCACACTAAGGATTTCAATACAAACCACTCACTCTTTCTCTCTGGACTCAAAAACACCCCAAACAAAGGAGGCCCTGGTGGTCCTCGGCCCTATAGGAGCATCTCTCTCTAATCTCGCCTCCTCAATTCCTGGAAACGCAGGGAGAGGAAAGCTGTTTTCCCTCGCTTCCCGGTGACATCATCGCCTAATCGCCATGGGAAACGGGACAGGAAGAGATCCGGAGAGGTCCGGGGGTCTTGCTTCCTGTTCCTGGATGGGTGTGTGTGTGGTGTGTACGCGAGCGCTCCGAATCCTTTCCCTGGTTGTCTAGAGTTTGACAGTAGCGTGGGTTGTGATGTTGTGGTTTTTCTGCTCCTTCCCAATTTTGCAGGAACGATTTCGAGTTTTTTTCAAGTTTTGGGGTTGCTGTTTTTGTTTTTCTCACGTGATTTTTGGGGGGGGCGGGGAACAAGGTTTAGTGTGAAGACTTGGATTCAACGTTTTTCCCGCAGATTTTGAGTTTGCATTCTCTTTGCTCTCTCTGACTGTTTGGATCCTTTGAACCGTAATGTGTCGGCTGCAGAGGCCAGCTTGATCTCGTGCTTTTGCAACACCGTGTGAGGATAAAGTCTTTTGGCTTGAGAAACATTGGAAACGTTTGAATGACACCTTGGCGAGGGAGGAGGAGATTCTGAAGACGGCCTGTTAGGAGCTGAGGACGTAGCAGATACTGTACACAAGGTGCCTTGATCAGGTGCGCGGAATGGTGAGTGGCCTCAGTGGACTCATCTGCTTTTAGGAAAGGAACCGTGTGTGGGGGGGGATTCCATGTGTAAAGTGTGTGTGTGTCTCGATTGCCTAAGTACTGTTCTCCACGTGTTGGTAAAGGGAGAGATACAAGATGGACTCCCAGCCGTTGGTGTTTCTATGTATTGCATCATGTATCTCAGGTTGTAGAGGGACTTGGTGTCCAAAGATGAATGTTGCTAACATTGAGCCCATAGTAAAGGAGGGAGTTCAGGGCTGTAGTTTTTTTTAATCCTTTTTAATTTGGGATTTTTGACATGGGCATTTGTACTGTGTTATGAACCTGGAGGCATACTTGTGCAAAGCTATACAATCATTCTAACTAAGTGGCAGGAATTAGGAAGCAATTGTGGATCTTTCTTTGTGATGTCATTTTATATGTATATCTCTTTCTATCTGAACACCTTTCCACCCTGTACTAAGTAGAGAGAGGGAGAATTCATGGTGAAGAATGGTACATTCATGACGCTCCCTCCCCTCTCTCTTTCTCTCTCCTTCTATCTCCTTCTATCTCTGCAATTCTCCCTCTCTATCTCCCTTCTTCCCTCCCTCCCACCATCCATCCATCTCTCTCTATCTCTCTCTCTCTCTCTCTGTCTCTCTCTGTTTCTCTCTCTGTCTCTCTCTCTCTCTCCCTCTTACCCTGTCCCTCCCTCTCAGACGGACAATGGCAGTGCCCTACACGAGGCAGCTCTCTTCGGGAAGATGGATGTAGTTCGGCTTCTACTCGACTCAGGTGAGTGACCTCAGCCCCCCCACTCCCCTCTCTCGCTCTCTCTCACACACACACCCACACACACACTCGCACACACACGCACACACACACACTTATTTCCAGTCACAGTCTGATTAAAGAACAATGAGACCGTGGATTGTGACCCTTCCACAGGCTACATAACTCTTCACTTAGGCCCAGTAACACTGGTCTCCAGGCAGCCTGGTATAGGTTACACTGGACGGATGAGAGGTTTCAAGGCAGTGACGCTGTCATCCATCCTGGTCGTTTCCCCAGACCTCCTGCCCTTCCCTGTCCCCTGGCTGCCAGGCGGCGTTACGCCGGGTACCGAGTGAGATGATAACTGGCATCTTGTCTCGTGCTGATGATCTCATCACAGCTGACAGGGGTCAGGGGGGCGAGCAATAACTCGACCAAATCACAGCCCAGCAGAGCGGTGGCTGCTGTCATCGTCAATCACTCAGATGGAGAGGGCTGTGTGTGTCTGTGTGTGTTTATGATTTCCATGCATCATGCTTCATGTTAAATTTCAGGCTTCTGGTCTTTCTTGTGCTCAAACAGATTAGCTGTATTGTGGCAAGACAAAAAGATAAAGGCGGTAGAAATAATCAGTGATTTGTGTACTCTCCTTTCTACGTCTGTACCTTCCTCAAACACGTCCTGTTTCCTCCCATGTCCTAGAGGACTTCCTGTCCAGGACTGCATGGCGGCCATGTTGTTTGGGGCCAAGGTTTATTCCTACTGTAGGAAGTCAAAGAGATTGCTTGCACATGCTGTTTCACTGGCCTTGACCCCTAGAATACCCAAACTCACCCATCTGTCTGTCATTCTGGCCCAGAACATTGTGCGTGTCTGTGTGTGTGCGTGCGTGGTGTGTTTAGGGACGGATGGGGCTGCAGTTGAGAGCCCACTTCCTTTGTCAATATGTTATTACAAACTGTGTTATCCTGCTATTCCAAGGACATTTTTGTTGTAGGATGTAGACCAGTAAACATTTCTATTCTAAGCATCTCTTTTTTTTTCTTTTTTCAGGAGAAAAGTCTAGTTAAAGTCCCTTAAACCATACTTTTTACATTCTGCCATCTCACAAACACCCTTTACTGAAATGTTTACCCTTATGATTTCTTTTTCATATAAAATCAAAAACAGAATGCTTTTTTTTGTGTATGTCACAATATTGAAATGTGCTTTTGACTGTCTGATACGGAGTATCACTGCTCCCAACTCATTGTCAACAAGACATACACACATTTGCAGCCAGGCCCTTGAGTCACTGGAGTTCTCTAACAGTGTGGTGTGTGTGTATGTGTGTGGCGGTTTGTTTCTCACTTATTTGGTTCTAGCTTAGTCATGGGATTCAGTTAAACAGGCCTTTTATTGCAGCCTAAAAACAAAATGAGTGCCTGTGTGTGTCCAGCTGGCTACCAGCACTCTCTGGACTCCCTCCTAACTCACTCTCAGTCAGAGTAATAAGTGTTAACAACAATGTTTTTAGCCAACCTCCAATATGGACATGTCAGCAGGCCGTTGTCTCGCAGTGTGTGTGTGTGTGTGTGTGTGTATTCGCTGACGTCATCTGGATGTCTGTCTGACTTATTTATTGGTTTCAGGGATCGATGCCAACATCAGAGACGACCAAGGAAGAACGGCTCTGGAGATCTTGAGGGAACACCCTGCACAGAAGTCTCAGCAAATCACAGCCCTCATACAAGGTACTACTGTACAATATAGCACAGACACACACACAGGGTGTTCAGAACATGAACATAACCACGATGGCTGACACACAGCCCTCGTAAAACACATCTCTGCTCTTCCTGTTTCGTCGCTGGCTGAATTGTAGTTTCCCTGATCCGTTCAGATGGTCGGATTGGACAAAGCCATTTTCAGGAAGTTTAGCGTCAACAAAGGAACAATGGGAGTTCTCAGCGTGCAGTCCCATCAAAGTGGGGTATTATTCTCTGCAGTGCCTTCAGCACTGCAGAGAATAATACGCAGTTTGACTCGGTGCTTTCGTGTTGTAGGACTAGAACAATTGAGCGTGCCGCTGCCGTGCGAGAATAGAGTTGTTGTCGCCCGGTTGTCACGGACATACTGGGACGATAAGGGAATGTGCTGTGAGAATGGGGATTGTGTGGAACACAATGTGGTGTGATTGCGTGCTTCTAGTGCTCCAATGCCGGGGCACCAAGACGAGCAGAAGCGTGTTCGCTGATGAGGCTTGTGTGACCAAGAGATGTCCAGGGGTCATGGTCAGGGTCATAAAGCACAGGCACATGTTCTTTTCTCTCTCTCTCTCTCTCTCTCTCTCTCTCTCTCTCTCTCTCTCTCTCTCTCTCTCTCTCTCTCTCTCTCTGTCTCTCTGTCTCTCTGTCTCTCTGTCTCTCTCTCTCTGTCTCTCTTTCTCTATGTTGTCTCTCTTTCTCTCTCTCTCTCTCTCTCTCTCTCTCTCTCTCTCTCTCTCTCTCTCTCTCTCTCTCTCTCTCTCTCTCTCTCTCTCTCTCTCTCTCTCTCTCTCTCTCTCTCTCTCTCTCTCTCTCTCTCTCTCTCTCTCTCTCTCTCTCTGTCTCTCTGTTGTCTCTCTCTCTGTCTCTCTTTCGCTCTGTCTCACAAACACAGAAAAGTGATGTGCACACCTTTCAATCATACACACATTCTCTATCTATCTATCTGTCTCTCTCTCTCTCTTTCTGTCTCTCTCTTGCTCTCTCTCACACACACATACACGCATTCACGCACAGGCACATAAACACACACACACACACACACAATCTGCTTGTCAATCCTCTCCCATCCTTGTCAGCAGTGGAACCGATCCCAAGGAAGGAAGGCTCTACCTAGAGTGTTGACAGTAAAAACCCATCAGACAACCCCGTTCACTTGCACAACAAAACCCCAAAGGAGCAAGTTTGTCAGAAAGCAATCCTTTTTTTTTCTTTTTGTTTTTATGCCAGTGTGTTAAACGTAAAAAACTGTTATTGCAATCTGCCCAAATAAAACCTCAGAAAGAACCTTTTATCTACAGTCTGGTCTGTCTTCGCAGCTTCATGGGAAATATATAATCTGTGGTACTGCGTGATATGCAGTCTGTTACCACTGCATCTCTGGGTGCAAATTTAGGCTTGGAGATGATATATAGAGCAACATCAAGACAGAGGTGGGATATTTATGACCGTGCGGAGGATAAAGAGAGGC